>NW_015386774.1:81166-102424 GCF_001527695.2 Protobothrops mucrosquamatus | reverse complement strand
GGGCCAGGCTAGCTAAAATATTATCTTTCTCCACATATGATTGTCCATGTATTAAATGGTTTATTAGAAGCTCTTCAACAAATGCTGTGACTGTGGAATATATGGAAATCTGACTTTCCTTCTTTAAAAATACTAATCTCATTAGGAGCCTAGTCCTAGTGATGCAGTGGTTAGAATGCAGAATTGCAGGCAAACTCTGCCCACAGTCTGGAATTTGATCCTGACAGGTTTGAGGTTGTCTCAGTCTTCCATCCTTCCAAGGTTGGTAAAATGAGGACTCAGATTGTTGGGGTTAATATGCTGACTCTGTAAACTGCTCAGAGAGTACTGTAAAGTACTATGGAGTGGTATATAAGTGCTATTGCTATTGCTGAGTCTAGCCCTAGTCAACCTAGGTATCTCTTTGAGTTTAACACATCCTAATATTTTTCAAGAACATTTCATATATCCTTCTAATTCCTATGAATCAGCTATAGAAAACATACCCCCAATTTATTTCAAGGAATCATAAAATCAAGTTGAAAGATATCACAAGGTCATCTGGTCCAACCCTGGTTGATTTAACCAAGAATGTTTCATTTCCTTGTATCTTACTCTTACTCTGTTCTTGCGTGGGATTTCCTTATGGTAGTTGTTTATCAAATCTATGTTCCCTCTTCTTGCTTGGTATCCCGATTGTGGGATCTCATTCCATATGCACTACTTATTCCTGCTATTGTGCCACTGGACCCAATATAAATATTTGGCTTCAGTATAAACACTCAAAAATCTTATATTCCCATAGCCTTGTAAAAAGAAAGGGGAAAGGGGAGAGGGGAAAGGAGAGAGGAGAGACAAGAGAAGAGAAGGGGAGGGGAGGAGAGGAAAGAAGAGGAAAGGAAAGGAAAGGAAAGGAAAGGAAAGGAAAGGAAAGGAAAGGAAAGGAAAGGAAAGGAAAGGATCTTTATTCAAATCTCTTCACTTTATAGAAACTTACTATATTAATGGCTTGCTCTAAACCAGGTCTGGTTTAAAGATGTAAGTTGGAAAAAAAACTCAGAATGGGCTGGTTTCACACATCACATTCAACCATAATTCCAGTGACAGGGGTTACACATTGTTGAAAATAAGTAAACCCTACCATGAAGTGGTACAATGTTAAACCCAACCATTGACCTTTTATGCACTAGTGTGGCAGGTATATGGTGTACAAAACAAATAGCATTTCCTTGGAATAAAGTTATGGCTGATATGGTATCTGAAAGGTAAACAGTAATAATTATTTTTATTCAGCAATTAGTGAATATTGTATGTGTCACACTTATAATGTAAGAATTCTCATTAGGTAATTCTGTTTCCCTTTCTGTTATTTCATTTCCCTCTAATCTCTGCTTGTTCTTTCATCAAACATGCTTATATGTATGTTGTGTAAAGAGATCCTTTTAGTCTCTCCTTCCCTCCTTTTCTCTCTCTCTCTCTCTTTTTCTGGATAAACAGATAATAAAGTAATATTAATATTCTTTTAAAAATGCACACAGTTTCAAGAAGATGGTGTTAAAAATGCTTTTCTCATTCATCAGGGAACACAAATTGCACCAGTAAGCAATGTCAAAGATTTTTTATGGTCTTGCCTAAACAAGCTTTTAGGAAAATGAGATTCTTGGCAGCATGTCATCTTCTGGTCATACCTGGTCCTCATTTGAATATAACAGTCATCATCATCATGCCAGCTCTTCCTCTTTCCACTCTTCCTACTTTTCAATTTTTGGTTGTAGTTCATTCATTAGAAGTAAGAGAAGAAGAACCACATGCTTGTAAATTTGCTATTTCTGGCTGTCGTAGATAAGAGCAACAATAATTTGGAAGTTTATATGTACAGTGAACTAGCTCTAAATGTAATGACAGGACAGCTTAATATTGTTTATATTATGAGTATTTCATGCAGAATCCATTCCCATCCCTTATCTCTTTAAAGTGGTATTTTCTAGGATTGTGTAATGCTTAGGATTTTATTTGGAAGAGGTGTTTCAGAGCTTTCAGGAGAGCAAATATAGTATCTGTCTGCAACTTACTAAACCAGCTGCCTCTGTTTCTATGTTTTCATGAATGCAAAGAAAGCTTCTCCACAGTTGCTCCAGGATCCTGGAAAACAACACAGCTGCTTTAATGAGTTGCAGACAAGAGTGGTGTTTGTGTTCTTCTGCATTCTGAAGTTGCTTTTCTGAAATAAATAGAAAACATTGCACAACTCAATTATTCCTCTCCATACAAAATAGGCATATGTGTTTGCATGCTGGCAATGCATCAGAATACATAAAACCTTTTCCTGCTTTCCATATCTCTAGCTTGCTGTCTGTCTTTATGCAATGCAGATTGCTCTTCTCTGAGAATATGGGAAAAATATAACTTCTGCAGATTCAGAAATGAGCAGAGACATTAAAAGGACACAGCTATATTCCATTTGGTATAATTTTATTTACTAGTTTTGTCTGGATATGCTTCCCACATAGGCCCACCTGTAAGTAGGTTTTATAAAATAATATGATTAAAAGACAACAATACATATGACAAAAAAGACAAAGGTTGTATATTTTATACAATGTATTGCTCACGTTCAACACTCAGAGTAGTTCATGATAAACACTACCACACATCAAAAACCACCCCAGGTAAATAATTAGTAACCTGCTTAAAATTATAGAAAACAAATCTAATACAAAGCAAGCTTTATTTAAAAAAATAGAATTGTATCACCTCTACCCCCCAAATGGTCACCGGCCTTCTGCTCAAGATTGGGAACTCCATAAATGGAGGAGGCTTGTTAATTGTCAGCCTGGGGACAGCTACCGAGAATGCTTGTATCTAATACCCCCTCCCATTTTTTTCCCATTTTATGCAGGGTTGGGAACCTCAGCATTTTTGGATAATACCTCATCTATCAAATTGTTGCCTTCATGGTGAAGAATAGAGGAAGGGTCACCTAGTTTCCATTTCCATTCTGCTGTTATTCTGCATATAAAATGATTCAATGCAGAATAATGTTCTCTTTGGGACAGCCAATGCTAATTACTCACAGTATTGTTTCCAATGGCTTTGAAGAATTCAGTATATTTTAATAGAGATAGAAATATATAGATAATTAGACTACCCATGCCATTTAGATGATTGTTTCAGAGATATTTTCTCACTTAAACAGAGAAAGAGAATGACTTCCTTCCTTCCCTCCCTCCCTCAAATTCTTGCCAGCTTCTCCAGTCAGTTGGAAACCAGTAGATCGTTGCAAATCCAAGGCTAGCAAGCAGGTAAATAGCTACTGCTATTTGGGGGAGTGAGGGAGGGAGCATATGAGGATGTGGGTTGGGAAGAATATGTGGAGGGTGTACAAGAAATGCAGCACAGATTGGGGAAGGCACATGGGTGGGCCTTGTTGTTTTGGAAGGGTGTACAGAGGTACATGAAAGGTACTGTGTGACTCAGTGGAGGAGCAATATGGGTCAAAAAGAGTTGTGGGTGGGGTTGTGAGAAGTGCCTCTAGTTTGGAGAGAGTGGGGGGGATTGTGCAGATTGGGAAGGATTTTGGAAAGGTGCTTTAAAATGCATGTGAGGTACTGTGTGGGTCAGGGATGGTGTGCAGGGGTTGCTGCATGTGGGAAAGAGTGCATGGATGAGTTTGGGAAAGCATGTGGTGGGCAATACAGGTCAGGAAGGGTGCACGGGAATATGGAAGAGGTGCTGCACATGTCGGGGAAGGCATATGGACAGTTGAGGCTGGGAAAGGTGCACAGCCTTCCTTCCTGTTCCTTCCTCTCTCCCTCCCTTTCTTTTATCTCCCTTCCTTCTTTGAATGATGAAACAGCTAGCAGGAATGTTGAAAATGAGGATCACATGACTGCAGCAATGGCCTGCGGAAGCAACCACCAGATGAACCATCCACAACATTTCCAAATTTCATTCCCTTGGGAACCATGGACCCCTAATTTTTGAACACATTCTATAAGTTAATCAATTTGAAATATTTTAGTTCAAAAAGGCCCTGTGATGCATTGCTTCACCTAATTAAAGGCTATAGAAATGAGAGTTAGAATGTGTTACAATAATCAACATAAACGGTGATAAAATGATAAAGATATGAATCACATCTGTCCCACAATTAGTAGACAAGCTGAAGCCAGACTACAGAACCCCTGGCCACAGCCTTCATCAGAAGATCAAAAATATGAATGAAGGGATAGATCTTCAGTAGAGGAATGAAGGACATAACAATATATACCTTATGGAAGGGGTGTCAAACTGGCGGCCTGCAGGCCATGCCCATCCCAGCTCCACAAAAGCAAAAAACATTGTGATACATCACGATACATCACAATCAAGTTTGACACCTGTGCCTTATGGTATTTATTATCCAGACAAATATATGAAATTTATTTGGACAAAGCCAATAAAGCTGTCTCATAGAGAGAGTCCATCAAAAGGTAACTAATGGAACCTCCCCTTAATATCTTAATTATCATCCATGTCTGTAATATGGAAGGCAATCTCTACAGTAACCTAAAACCATGTTAGAGGATCTGTATATCAAAAGCAAAACCTTGGAACTAGTCCAGTAGCCAGGAAATTACATCAACAGAAAAGCAATATGGGCAGGTAAGATGCTCCCTTAGTAGAGATCGTGTATTATGCTCTTATATGTGTATCAATATTCTCTCTTTCAAATCCCTAACACACACATTATCTATATATGATTTGTAAAATTTCATGCAATTCATACAATTTCATAATTAAAAGGGTTTTTTGTAGTATACCCCACTGGATGTCCAGTAGATATTCTGCTATAAAATGAATTAGATAATTTGTTGATGTTTATAGCTTGATTCAGTAATAAATGCTTACACACACGTGCGCGCGCACACACACACACACACACACACACATGCTTTTCTGATCACTCAGAGGCCATGGCAAAAATACATAATCCTAAATAGAGATGGACTGATACAATGCTGGAAGATATTGCTACTACTAAGTTTAATAAAATAAGATTGACATGCTTGGTTTTATCATGGCCAAAATCACAGTTTTATAACAATTCAAAATGACACATAGGAAAAAATCTCTGCCAGTGATTAGAACGTACACATTCTTAGCTCAATAGAATAAAATTGATCATCTGGGAGCAAAAAAAACCACCAGTCTTCTTTTCTTGTACTATATATTTTTATTTTTGCACCGTATAAACCACATGTCTTTTCTTTGTGTAGGCAGCTCAAAGATCTCATTTATCTATTTGTCCTCCAATGGACTAATAACCCAAAGCATAGCTATGATTTTTCAAAAGATAGTAGCTTGGAAAATAAAAATCAATTTCATTTTTCAATTACTCTAGTATATGGATATTCCTCAATTTACAACCATAATTGAGCCCAGAATTATGGTTGTGAGTCATTGCAATCATTAAGTAGAATGCCACTAGACCATGCCTGATTTTACAAGCTTTTTTGTGGCAGTTTTTAAGGAAATTCCATGGTAGTTAAGTGATTCCATTTTATCTCATGTGTGTTTTTTGTTGAAAACCAGAAGTAAATGCTAGAAACCAGCAAAAAACATTGAAAATTATGGTCAGATGACTGCAGTATGCTGCAAATGGCCATAAAGGTGTCCTGGTTGCTCAGCCCCCAAAATATGATCATGTAATCATGTGTGTGTGTGTGTGTGTGCGCGCGCACGCGCGCAACCACTGTAACTTTGAATTCAGTCATAAGTAGCTTGGGGGGGTCTGTCGTAACTTTGAATGGTTGCTAAGCAACTGGTTGTAAGTCAAGGACTATTTGTAATTGGAACAACTAGCTTTTCATATACATAGGAGAACAGTAATGCCACCTTCTATTATTATACATGGGAAATCACTCTTACAGAATATCTCTATGAACATTTGTATTAACAAGATTTCAAACAGATGCTTTCTTGTAAGGAGGAATTCCAATTACAAAGAGTTTGTGACATTGTGGAAGAGTTCAGTGAATCCTAGACTTTGGAATCTATGACACATCTATAGATTCCCTGGTGTGATGCCTTTTGTGTACTCTCATGCTATTCTTCTCCATTTTAGTAAAATTGAATGAACCTAATTCACCTGCCTGCCAGCCTGCCTGCCTGCCTGCCTGCCAGTCTGCCTGCCTGCCTGCCTGCTTTAGACTGAGCCTTGAACCAGTCCTTGCTGTTTTCTTGTCAATATTTAAAAAGTGGATTTCCATTGCCTTCTCCCTAGAACTGAGAAAGAGTAACTGACTGAGTCACCCAGCTGGTTTTGTGCTTAATTTTATACTAATTGTTTTAGTTTCTTCAGATTTGTAAGGAATAAGAATTCTGCAATTATTTTCCATTCTGCTAAACATTGGTTTTTAAAAAAGCACATTATTGAACCAAGATTGTGAGTTCCCCAAATTTATTTGTGGCAAGAATGGCATAATCAAACACAAGAAATATGTTTTAATGAATGAGAGATGCATAATCATTCAACCCTCTAATTGTATATTAAATTATATGTTATTCTAGTAAATTAGAATTAGGTGGACCAAAAGAGGGGGCTGCAGAAATGCTAGTACAAACATTTATACAAGATGTGTAAATGTTGCAACTGTCATCCTGTTTTTTGTTTACTTGAAATTTGGAAATTCAGATTATTTGCTGGTTTATGTTCTTGGTTTGGCCCTGCTTGTGGAACTTCTTGAGCATTTCATGGTAATCCATGTTGATTCTGCTATTTATTTTTGGCAGAGAGATTCAGTTTCAGCAGGACTATAGAAAAGAGGGGTGCTTTTCGTTCAAAGTAACTATCCTATGGGAATCCACCCATAAGGTCCGTCCATCATCTTCATCTTTTTTTTTTCCTGAGAATGAAATCACTCTGGTCAGCTTTCATGCAGTCTCTGGTGAAAATTCTGACTATTTTATCTAAACCAGACATGTCAAACACAAGGCCCGGGGGCCAGATGCGGCCCGCGAAGTGGTTTCATGTGGCCCATGAAGCCATCCTGGAAACAGTGAGGGAACGCCCCCCTCTGCCTTGGCCCTGGCCCAGGCCGGCCGGGAGCCAATGTACAATTTTGTGGTGGCCATCTATGCTGAAACGCATTCAGTCTTAGCTCCCCAAGGCTGTCTGGAAACAGCCAGGAACCAGCCCCTGCTTGTCGGCCCCGCCCCCTGGGTACATGCTGGGGAGGTGTCACTCTTTGTGAGGAATGAAGAAATGGACCATGCCTTGGTGCTTGCCCCGGTCCCACCCCATTCTGCCAGAGACCCTCAGATCTGTCCAACTCCTGCCCAGGCTCCCACAGGCCCCCTTGATGCAAACGATGTAGAGCTGGCCATGCCCACCCAGTAGGACACACCCACTCCATCCACGCCCACTCAGTAGGCCACACCCACACTGGCCACACCCACCCAGCCCCCCAAGGGCAACTACAATGCTGATGCATCCCTCAATGAAATTGAGTTTGACACCCCTGATATAAACCTTTCTCTTTTTATTCTTTCTGTTTGCTTTTGTGTTCAATAAATCAAAGCAATAATAGTCAGAGTAATAATATTATTGCACACAGTTTTGGCAAATTCTTTTAAAATAAAACAAGACGTTTTTTCTTCTTCTCCATAACATTTTGTTTAGTTTACTTCTTGCGAAAGCTTCCCAAATGACTTTAATAGCAGTCTGGAGCAAACAAAACAAACAAACAAATAAACAAACATACCCATAATCTTAAAAACTGTGAGATTAATTTCCCAGTCTCAGCTATATTGAGTTAATTAAGGTAGAATCTCTTTGAAATGGTGTCTCTCAACTAAATGGCACTGCCTCTTCCCAAGAAGTGCCTTGTTTCACTTTCTCACACAAGAGGCAAAGAAGCCATTGTGTCATGCTACATAGCCAGGATGTTTCATTATAAAATGAACTTGTTTTTCAAATGAATAATGCCAGATTAAGCACTCCCTGAAAGGATCCTGCTACTCTCTAAAGGCAAGGGTCAGGGACAGGATGGAAGATCCAGAGTTTCAGGGTTAGGGTGGTCCAATTTTCCATTTATGAGCTTAGCCATTCTTATGCGCACATTTTTGAGGGGGTGTGTGTGTTATAAACCTTGATTTTTTAAAAAAACAATTGCTCTTATATTAGCTGTAGCAACTGCTATTGAGCATATAATTCTTTGAATCATCAATGGCTGGATTGATGAAAAAGCTAATACAAAATGGTATTAATTGTGTGTGTGTGTGTGTGTGTGTGTGTGTGTACATATATATATATATGTAACCTTGCTGGCCTAACTGCTTACTCATTGCCCGTGTAGAGGAGGCGGGACAATCAAGGCAATTATGGTTAGATAGGAAGGATGGCCCTATTACCTGGGCAATGAGTAAGCAGTTAGGCCAGCAAGGTTTATAAAAAGAATCTCCCCACACCCTAAGCTTTACTCTGAGGACGCTGGCAGGGGACCAGCGAAAGCTAAGTTGTTTCATTTAAACGTTGTAAATAGTTGTTTTTATTATTTTTAAATATCTTTTTAGCAATAAACAACTGGTTTATACCTCTCCCGGAGATCAAGGATTGTGTTATTGAACAGATATGCCCGGGATTCGCATCTTTGCAGTTATCAAGGATGTGTGTGTGTGTGTGTGTGTGTGTTTGTGTGTAAAAGTAAAGATTTCCCTGTTCGTATGTTTGGCTCTGGGGCACGGTGCTGATCTCTGCTTCTTGGCCGAGGGAACAAGCATTGTCCAAAAACAATTTCTGTGGTCATGTAGCCTACCCCAAAGGCACACGGAATGCTTTTACCTTCTCACCAAAGTGGTACCCACTAATCTACTTGACATTTGCATGCTTTTGAACTGCTAGGTGGGCAGACATATGTAGCTACAGGCTTATAATAAAGCCATAGACACCCATAAGAATTTTGCTTTGAGACTTCACAGTAAAGCAGTAGAAAAACATAGGAGTTGGTTTATGCCAACTTGTTTGATCATTCAGTGGGATGTGATAGGATAAATCTCTGATGCTAATTTAGAAGGGGTAAGGTTGATACAAATGTTAACTGTTAATTTTTCATTCAAAGGCAACCAAAGCAGAAGAGGAAACTTTCTGATATCATGAGAGGGATTACTCATCCAATATATAGTTATTTCTAATAATCATGACAGTAATTGAATGATGAAACAACTAGCAGGATGAGCTATGCACAACTACTAAATTAATTCCACCCACACAAATGCATGAATCACCTAAGTCATTGGGGTTTTTTTGGGAGGGAAAAACCCTGTAATGATGGGATGATTTATTATGGGGTTTTCACAATGCAGTTGGGGCTTCTATTTCACAATTGTAGTCCCTATTCCAACTTTTTTAAACCCCTTCTTCTGGACACCCCAGTTTTATTCCCAACTGTATGTCAGGTCTAAGTTAAAAAAAAAAAACCCTCACAAACAAAAGCTTGAGGACAGACAAGTCCTTTACATAAACAATGCATAGATTTCAACTGCTCTTGTTACCCAGGAGTTAGAGGCTGTCAGCAGTTTTATCCCATAGACAGGAGAAGGATATATACAACTGGAACTTTTTTTCCTGCTATGTACTGCATAAAGCTTGCTTCTTACACTTTGCAGTTGCTGAATTTCTTCATTAACATTTTTTGTGTGTTTGATTTATGCTGCTTAAGTGTACATTCCCACCATTTCTTTTATTAAATTACATTCTGTTAGTTTTATCCCATTCCCCTCTAACCTGTTTATATGATTTTGGATTTTATTTCCGACATGCATGTTATCAACAATGCATCTTTGCTTTGTGCAAGTCGTAAGCATCCTCTTGTCCTCTTAATTCTCAGGCCTAGAGGAAAATTGTTGAAGAGTACAGAGAACAGAAACAAATCTTCTGACATTCCGCTCAACATTACCCTCTAGTTCAATAAGGAACAGTAGATGAGCACTCTGTGAGTATAACTTTATGAGCTACTTTTGTAGTCACTTAAGCAATCCAGTTTTCCTAAACTAGCTTACTAATCAGACATTCCTGAACTACAGATCTGTCTGATCCAATAATATCAATCCTACAGCACAGCCTCATCATCATGGGGGATGTAAAAGTTATGTAAGAATTGCATAACATTTGGCATTTGGGCATCCCTGGACAATGGTTTTGTCACAGGTAAATCCTTTCAAGCTAGAAATACCCTTCAGTTAGCTTTGTTGGGTTTCTGAATAAATATGGATAGGGGAATATTCCTGAGAGGATGAATGAAGAAAGCTGGGAATGTATGGAAAAACTGTACAATATCAGCAGGGTCATTGAAGGAATGAAAGTCATTTCAACTGCTCAGCTAAAGTAGCAGGCATTTACATTATATAAGGCAACAGGGATATTAGAAGATGTTAGAGGTGAGTGACAATGGGAAAGCATCATTTCATACCATATGAGAGAAACTAGTGGGAAGCCATTGCTATATATTTTTTAAGAAAATCACATCAATAGACAAGATGGTATTTCATTATATATATGTTGATGATGGGTCCCTCAGGTTGGATGGCCTTTGACATATGATTGAGTAAGAACTGAAGATCTTTTGAAGTACTAATGGTGTTTATGACGTAGTTAGATAAAAGCCTTCAGGATGTCTAATTCCTAATACAAGAAAAATAAATCTGACCCAGCAAAGACAAGATTACAGTGGGAAGATGGAGTATAAGAAACACAGGAAAGCTCAATGTAGTGAAAAATGAATTGAATTGGCCACCCTATTGAAATGAATTGAAATGGACTAGTATTGGACACTTTCAGCCAAAAGATCATACTACTCAGGACATACAAATAAAAAAATACTTTTTTAAATTTTTTATATATTATTTTTATAATATATAACAGGGCTTTTCAACCAGTGGTACGGGTACCATCTGTGGTACATTGGCACCTGGCAGGTGGTATGTGACCATCCCAGAAAAGTGGTAGCGGGGAAGGGGAATGAGCTGAACCGATGGCAGCACCGCACAAGCCTGAGCAAGAGATGGCTGGAGCTGCAGGGCTGTCAGGGCTCAGCAGAAGCGCCAGGATCAGTGCCAGGCTCCAACTGGAGCTCGGCGCTGATCCTGGTGCTTCTGCTGAGCCCCGAAGAAGCACTGATCAGCTAGAAAGCAGCACTGATCCTGGTGCTTCTGCTGAGCCCAGAAGAAGCTCCGATCAGCTGGAATGTTGCAACATCTCCAGAGTCTTGTGATTTACATTCAGATGCTTGGCAACTGATTCATATTTATGATGGTCCCAGGGTCATGTGAAGTGACCAAAACCTGCTGCAACCACCCAGCAGACGGGGGGAATAAAAACCAAACGCCCCCCACCCCACCCCTGCTGCCAATCCTCAACATAAATGCTCACAACAATGAAAACCTCGGACAGGAGGAAGAGCGCCGCTGAGCGGGCAGGCAAGTGTCTTGCTCGGCTGTGGCTTGGGGGGCATTTTTTTCAGTGCCATTGTAACTTCAAACAGTCACTAAGTGAACTGTTGTAAGTCGAGGACTACCTGTACTTTTTCACTTTTTTCCTTTTTTGGGGGGGTCATCAAGTTTTTGACACCTTGCTAGGCGACTGGTGGTACCCAGATATTGCCATATCCTAAAAGTGGTACCATGGGTGAAAAGGTTGAAAAGCCCTGATATATAATATATAAATTTTATAATATATACATTTTATAAATTTCTCAAAGCAGTGAACATATCTAATACTCCTTCCACCTCCTATGTTTTTTTTATTCTTTTTCAGATAATTTGAACTGGGTTGAGAGTCCAAGTTAGGAAGGATATAGAAGACAAGAGTTGAGTACAATGCAATTAGTGACTGAACTATACCAATTAAATTTCACAATTGTCTGTAAATTCAACCATTCAAATATATTTAAATGTTCATTTTTTATTTAGAAACAAATAAAGCAGAGTGACAACTTTCTGGATGTCATGAGTGTTAAAACAATGTTATTATTACGGAATTACTCATCCAATACATAGTTATTTCTAATAAACATGACAGTAATAAAGTGTTGAAACAGCTAGCAGGATGATCTATATACAAGCACAGAAACTAAATCCACCCACTGTAATGTATGAATCACCTAAGCTAGTATGAGTGGTTGGCTTTAAAGTCCAATGGCCTCAGATTTAGAGATAATAATGTGCTGGGCAGGTTAAAACTAATCCTCTTCCAAGCATCTGTGTCTAAATTTAGAAGCACAATAGTCAATAATCTGATGAAATAACTTGTTAAAATTTCCCATAAACTGTTCCTTAATAGTAGAAAAAATCCTCTAATAAATTTCCCCCAATAAACATGCAAAATGAGTAGGGAGTGATACAAATTAAAATTAACCTCCTTCTTTATTTTTATATGTGGTGAGAAAATGTTTTCAAGAATTTCAGCACATTGCTTTCTTTTCTGAGCCCCATAAATCAGGATTCTCCTCCATAAATTAAAATAAGATCATAAAAGAAAAGCACTACTATGCCAAGAACCACATCATAGCTAATGAATGTACCATAAGTCTTGTTAGCTTCTATAACACATCAAGAATTTCAAAGCCTAATGTGAATCTTTGCATAAGCTAAGTGAAAAGTTAAATTGGATAGATGACCTAGGTGGGTAGATGGAGCATGAATGCACTTAAAAGAGCTTTGTTCACTTATTGTGAAGATATAAAAGGAAGTTGCAAGCAAACCACTCCCACATCTGTGGAGCTTCATAGCTTCTGAAATATGATGCAATATTTCTATCAGCGTTTTTAGTAACCACACATTCAGTTTTACTCAGTTTCTGTAATGCATATTCTCATAACATAAGGTCCACACAAATAACCACAAACATTTTCCTCTTGTCCTACCATGTGGATTTTTCTATGCACTTTATGTAGTGCACAAGATTTTCGTCATTATTTTTTCAACCAGTAGTTTATGTGCATGATTTATAAGTGTTAGTTTTCTGTTTGTTTTTGTGTTTGATACAAACTATAGTGCAAAATTCTGAATAGTGTACATTTTGGCCACATGTGTCCATTTTTATTACTTCTCTACATTAATATACAAATGTGTTCTGAAATCATCTACCCCCAATTATAGTTCAGTTTTACAGGAGATCAAGGCTTTCTCTAACAATATCCTTTCAATAGTTTTCAGATTTTGGGCTCCTAAACTGCTTTCAAGTGCTCAAGCAGTTGAAAAGGGGGGGAACGGTGGGAGAATTCCTTATTCCTGATTTGTGATTGGGATTTTAAAATTCATTTTTAATGCTTTATCTTTCATTTTGTATTTATGTTTATTTTATTGTCAGCCCCATTTATTGCTACTGTGCTAGGCAGTAAATAACATAAATCATAAATAACAATATCAATAAATATTTCTTTTTGATTCTTCATTTTAGAATGTTTTTTATTTCTTTTTTTTCTTTCCTTGGTCTAGCCACTTCGTAAGTTATTTTAATTTCTTCCAGAATCTCATTATATTGAAATCATTAATATATTTATCACTTAGTTCCTCTATTCTGTGAATTAATTAATAATTTAATGAATTTTATCAATGTTATCATTCTTATTGTCCCTAGTGTTGGATCTTACCATTATCTCAATCGCCTGTTGACTGACATATCTTTTCTCTTTTGTTCTCTTCAGTGTCTGTGTTTTTCCAATATTTGCTTTAAGGTTTTTTGTGTATGTGTGTCTGTGTGTTTGTGCATGTGTTTGTTTAGCTTAGTATCCTCTAGAAATTTGGACTACAATTGCTATGAGTCCTGCTAAAGTTGGAAAATTATAAGAATCTCAAACTATATCAAAAGTAATTAAGTAAGATTGGACTATATATTATGTACCAATGAAGGAGAATATCTGTAGCTCAGGGTTGAAAAAAGAATTACACTGCCATACATAAAGAATATCTCAGAAAGAGCAAATAGACTACTACAACCACATGGAATCAGCGTAGCACATAAGCCAACTAAAGCCCTTCAAAACATCCTAAGTAAACCCAAAGACCCAGCAGCCCCAGAAGAAAAAGCAGGAGTCATCTACAACATACAATGTAAGAACTGCAACAACCACTATGTAGAAAAAAACAGGCAGAAGACTGGTAGAATGCATCCATGAACACCAACTGGAAGTCAAAAGGCATCGCGAAAATTCTTTAATTTCACAACATATAGACAGATTTAACCATAGTTTCAATTGAGAAAACGTGACAATCCTAGACCAGGCCAAATCCCAAAATGGCAGGGAATTTCTAGAAGCCTGGCACTCTGACAAATCAGCCATCAATAGACACATAGACATTAACAACATCTATAGACTATGCAAAAGAGACAATCAACCAGCCCCAAAGATAAAAAGACTCCAGCACTTCTCCATCAGTAATCAGCACTCAGACCAGCAAAGATTAGCTCCAAGGTCACCTTCAGACCAACAATCAAGTAAACAATACCCCAGTCAAGAAAATGCCAAAGAGCCATTAGTAAACAGCCCAACCAAAGAACCCCTAAGACTGCCCCCACCCACCCAGACAGGCAAGACACCTGTCAGATCCCCAAAGAAATATGTTACTATTCTTTCTAACTTATACATGCTTCCATAACCATTTTTGGGGGTCTGTCATACTGTTGGGAGAGGGGATTCTGTTGTGGGGATATACAATATGTTTTGCTTCACCCATGCCACACTGCTCTTCCCCCAGGGGAAGGAATGCAGCCAAATACCATTGCCCTTATTTGGAAGACGGTTTGAGCTTGGAGCTGGAGGGAAATGAAACCGAGAGAGACCTTGAAGAGCACACCAAAGGAGTTAATTACCAAAACAATATACCACTTGTGGATTGGCTGAGATTCAAATGGACAGTGGGACCCTGGGGGGAGGAGTAACAAATACTGCTTTTAATATACTGCTTGTGTGGGCTATTTCCTCAGATCCTGCTTTGCTTTCTTGCTATCACTAACTCCCAATAAAAGTTCCTTTTTAGATAATGCCTGGTTCAAGAGTTCTGCTTTCTTGGGATACCTAGTTGAGGCAGATCCTTACAACACCAGAATATAAACTGACAGCAAACTGCATTCCTTACTAGTACTGATGATGTTACCTAGTTAGGGTAACGAAATGTCTGCAAGAAAACAAGCAAGCTCAGAGAGCACTTGGGACCCTTTATATATTATGTATAATGAAAATTTTAATCACTTATTTAAGTGTACAAACGTTGGGGGGCAAGGATTACACTTGATTTTCTGTGGTATTTTGGAAGCAACATGCTTCAAACTAGGCAGAAGTAGGACTAAGAAGTGATAGTGACCAGGATGAAAAATAGGATTGATTTAATTTGATGAAACTGTTTATTTGTAACCAGTTGAAATTTATTTATTAAATAATAAGATTCATTCCCAGGGATCTGCTATTTCCCCCCTATGATTACACTAAAATAGGGTAGCAATCTTGGAGGATGCACCCAAGCTTGGAGACTGCTGGAAGCTCTGGGTCTCCATTTTATCTACCTGATCTTTCAATAAGCCCAAGAATATTCCATTTTCCATATAAATCCTTTTATCCCTACAGCGCCCTTATCAGATTCTCTTACATTGACTATATTTCTATATTAAAGCACTACCCTAAGAAATCTATTTACTGTTTCATTCCCTTTTTATTTTTTTTCCATGTGATTCTTGCATAAAACTTAATAATTTGTGGTTCTGGTGGTATGGTGGTGGTGGTGGTGGTGGTGGTAGTGGTGATGATGATAATGATGATAATGATTTTTCTTTCTCCTTCATCTACAACTGTTATTTAAAATCTTTTTTTATAAATATTTTATTAATTTTCTAATTTTACAATCATAAGTACTTAATAAGCAACGTGTTGTCTAGGTCTATTAGTAATTCAGTGGTACATATTAACTTTCTTAGTCTAATCCAATACTACACCATCCAGTGCTTCCTTGGTCCTTTCTTCTTCCGGTAGTATGCATTTTTTCCATACTGGGAAAATGCAATTCTTGTTAATGTTAATACATATACAATTAAATATAAACATCTTCATCACATTTTTTTGTTATTATACAGTACATAATATCGATAGTATCAATTGATAATATCTTTTCTAGCCAAAATATATCCCAATTGCATTTGCGCTTAAAATCTGTTTATTCAATCAATATCCTGTTTTTCCCACTTTTTAAAAAAATAATTACCCATAAATGTTCAAAATATCTCTATCGCTTATAATTTTCTCATAATAAATTATATTTGGGTAACCAAAAGCTTCCCTTATTCAAACCCTTTTAGAATTTTCATATTTCCCATCTCATAACAAAGTATAATATTCTAGTTACAAATCCTATCCTTTTAATTATAATAATACTTTTATTTCTAATAGTTATCTATTTTCTTAGCCATATTCAAACCTCTGTTTAGTAGTATAATATCCCATCTAATAGGTCAGAATCTCAATTTTCTTCAGTCTTACTTTAGGTTTCTTCCTTTGCCAAATAACTTTCCAAGTCAGTACATTTAAATCATCAAGTAATTCTTCCTATGTTTTTGTATATATTATTTGGAATGAGGAAAAGAATTTGGTTGAAGTGTTTTTGGAAGAACGCTCAACCTATTTATATTCATTAAACAGTTTCCATCCTTCTTCAGTTTTTCTTTTCATTTCTTGTTTGTCAATATTCAGCATTTCTCCTAACAACTTTATCATCCATCTGATCAGCTCTTCTTCCTTATCCTCAAATGTGTTCTGAGATCTTGACAAGTACAATGTCTTTTCCATTTCTGGTGTTACCATTGCATCTTCTAATTTTTCATTTGTCTGTATCTGTCTGTTAATTCCTTCCTTTAGGTTCTCCATCTTTGGATCCATTTCTTCTATTTTTTTTCTTCTTTTTTCTGGGTTATTAGTTTCTTCTTTGCAATCATTGTCTGAATTTGTAAGTTTAGGTTAGAAAATTGTTCTTTTATCTCATTTGCATTATTTTTAGTCTCATCCTGAAATAAAACAATTGTCTCTTGGATTGATTTAAACATGAAAATAATTTATTTTGAGATTCATTAACATTTTTTTGTTGATATATCAATCTGGGAGCTTTGGAGACAGGTGTTGAAGATGATTTTTTTACCATTTAAGGCTAAGTTTGGAACACTCATTATTGTGTGTAGTCTTTATAGTCCAATAGGGTCCCCAACCTAGATAAGCAGCCCAAGAATTTTTGTTTTTCCATTTTCCCAGTTGCAATCTGCAAAAGTGAAAGTGTCCAAGAACAACAAAGAGTCTTATCTGAGTCTAGGCTTCAAGCCAAGTTTCCCTTAAGCATAATAAATTATAGTGCCACAATTCTCCACTAGATGCCATTGATAGCATCTTCCAGCTTTCCAAATCTAAGCTTATTTTCAAATATTTTTCTAAAATAAAGTCTCAAAGGTACTTTTAGTGCCCAAATTTCAAAGCTATAGATCTGTATTAGTTCCAAATTAATCTTGTAGTTTCCTCTATTTTCTCCCAAAGCAATTAATTCACCACTTTTCTTTTCCTGAGGTAGCAGGGCAATAACTTTCCTTCCCTCTCTCATCAGGGAGGATTCTTTGCTTTGGGCATTCTTTTTTCCAGGAAAGTAATGTTAGGGCCATAAAAAGAGGATAAAGTCTCACCCAGTTCCATTCACGTTGCTCAGAAATTGCTACTTTAGTGATTGTCTTCGGTTGTCAGCAGCTTCTCACTGGCCACACAAATGTAGCCAGTCTTTCCCCCACCGGTTTGGAGGGATTCCTTGGATCCAACAGAAGGGCTGCCACCCCTCCACGATCAACAAAGGTCCCCTCCTTCTTCATCACCTCTTCAGTGTGACTTTTGACCCTTTTTAGGGTCCTCAGCGGAGCGAAATCTAACATGGAAGACAAAGCCCTGTCTTCCTGCATCTGTTATCCTACGACGTCAAACCAGAAGTCCCATTATTTAAAATCTTACAATATGAAATGTTTCTGTTTTGTATCTATTTCTACTTTTACTTTTCTTTTGCAGTTGTTCTCATTTGATTGATTCCTCCTGGCTTCTTCATTCCTCTGATAGTACTGATACATTGATGCTGTCAAATGTCTGCCTCTGGTTCTTAAATAACAACTTGTCTTTATCAAAAGGTAGCACCAGTTCTCTGCCAGTTTCCAGCTGATAGTTGTCAGTGACAATGACTGACAATTGAAGAGCTCAATCCTTGCAACCAAAATATTATTCCAGGGATTATATTGATCAATTTACACATGATCAACCAAATGTATATAGTGCTTAGGGACATATCCCCTCCCCAATTTTATGCCAAATTTGAGAGGTTCTTGTAGATTTTTTTTAAATCTCACATATTGTTATGTGGATTTGTTTTAAAACATTATGCTTGCCCTTGACCAAACATTGACAGTAGCTTATGAAGCATCAAGAAGCTTATGAAAGTTATATTGTTCATTTAGTTTTCATTTTTAAATCGTATATATGACTAAGTATAAAAACCTGTATTTCATTACTATATGGAAATTTCTCATATGTGTATATATATATATATATATATATATATATATATATATATATATATATATATATATATATATATNTACTGATTTTAATTTTCAGAATGACGTTTAAATTTTCTAGCATAATTAGTGATAGTTAGCTTGATGTAGTGATTAAGGCATCAGACTAGAAGCCAGGAAACTGTGAATTCTAGTCTTGCCTTAAGAACAAGATAACTTTGGATCAGTCACATTTCTCAATCCTAAGAAGAAGGCAAACACCCCTAAAATAAAAAATGACTTGAAGTAACAAAATAAAACAAAACAAACTTATTAGGTAGAGAAGGAGCAAGTTGTTCTAGTAATTCTCCAATAGATTCTACTTGATCAAATCCAGATATAGACACTATGTGCAGAACAATTTAATCCTATCTCCTTTATCTCCCAACAACTGTTTTAAAGTGGTGGGACAGCCAATGGAGCAGACTGCAGAGAAGTTAAAAATGTGATAAAGATGGATGACAGGAAATCCTGATGTGCAAGTGAAATATGAAACATGTACACATAGTGTAAAACCAACCACAATCAATACTGTATATACCAGGGTACATCTCAGTGGCAGAGTATATGCATGGCTGCGAGTGAAACATTTTCAGCAATAGATGAATCAGTGGCTTGACTCAGTATAGCAGCTTCTAATATAATAGGAGTGACTTTTATTCCAGTTCTTTGCATATTTATATGTTTAGTGCTCTGCATTCTAAGCACTACTACTCCATTGCAAGTGCAAAAAATATTGAGCAGTAAAACCACACACACAAATATTCTGTCCCTTAAATATTGTTTACTAGCTCAGGAATTAATTTTTCTGCATGTATCTAAAGCAGCTTCAGGATCAGTCTGTACTTTCAATTTGCATAATGGCTACAAAGGAGGGAGATCCTTACACCCTCAGTACCCTCATTGTAAAATACAGCACAGTTTGGTCCTTTTCTATACTTCATTATTCAAGCTGCATACCTGTATATGCAAACTGAAAATAAAGGAATTATGGAAATGTGATGCAAAATGCATGGAAATAAAGTCACTGTTCTGTGAATCTCTCCTACTTTCCTCCTATGAAATTCAAATGTTAAACCACATTATTATAATAATACTCAAGCCAATTACTCAAATACTGCCATAAGTGTATGAGACATAGGTAGAAACAGCCGGTGGATTGTTTTAAAGATGCAATTTAATGTGGCATGTCTGGGCAAGAGAAAGAAAGTTTTGAACCAAAACACTTACCAATTTCAGGAAAAGTAAGATATTTAAAAAGTATTTGTGCTAAAACTGAATTCCATTGGAAGAAGGAATAAAACTTTTGTCTTTCAATAAGAATGATTACTAATAGCACTGCTTTTAAAGTATTCTTCCAGAATGTTGAGAACAAAGGTTATTTCTTCACTTTAATATTGGCTGTGAAATCTAAGTTTCAGAGCAGATCTGTGTCTTTTGCTTGTTATGTATGGATCTCCCAACATTTTTTAAGTGCAGGAATGGGTGGTATTATGCTCTGCCCATTCCCACTCCATCACCAATGCATTCTGAACCCATGTTTGTAAGCCAACAAATGGACAGTCTGCAGTCCCTTCCCCCCTCTCTCTGTGTATGTGTGTTTGGGTATGTTCATTGATCCAAGTATGGTCCATTAAATCATTGTGTTTCCTTAACCCCTCTAGAAGCTCATCTCTCCGTTCATTCTTTGCATCTTACAGTGGCATTTTTCAGTTTGTGCTCAGGCTCAGTGAAGCATGGCTCCCTAGCTTTCCCACCTCCTGTGCATAGTACTGCAAAGCTTCCCTTCCCTTTCCTAAATCTTTAGATTACAATGTAAATGTGTTGTAATGAAGCTACAAATTTCAGTGAATGCTACTTTGCTTACCTGCAAAACTGAATCATCACTTTGTTATTGCTATAAACTTTCTATGGATTTACAATAGAATGTTGGAATAAAGGAACAACTTTTCCATTTGTTTTGATCATTGTAGATCAGAGCAATGATGGTGTAATAAGGAGGAAAGAAAGAAAGGATATGAGTCAGTATCAAAATAAACAATGTGGGAAGGGATTGGGAAAGTACTTACATATGCAAACCTCTAGGAAAACAAAGGAAAATAATGAAAGTGACAAGATTTGCCTTCCCAAGAAGCAGAGGAATGACCAGCCAAGACCTGTGGTGTCCATATTTTCAAATAAGCAGCAACCTGCCCTTATTTCAAAATCACAAAATCAGTCCAGATGAATGTTTAAAATTGAATTCAGAAGCAGCCAAGAGCAGCCTAGGAGATAAGCAGCTTAGGCTTCTATGACAGGGGTGTCAAGCTGCCGGCCCGCGGGCCAGATGCATCATAGCGAAACCACGCCCACCCCATTGCCAACAATGGCAACATCACATGATGATGCGAGTTTGATACCCCTGTTCTATGAGGAATTACCTTCATTCTGAAACCTGGATATAAGTGTCAGTCTTCCCAGCTAGACCAGGCAGGAAACATGACCAGATGAGTTAATTCTACTTGATTGTACAGCTATGGCTAGCAGAATCTTGCAAATCTGAAAGTATAAATATCCAGCCATCTCCTTTATAGCATGAAAACCTTGGGGGAGAAAGGATTCCTTCTGACCCTCTTTGTCTGCCCATTATACAGCTGTGGGCTACACTCCTAGCTGACTGTTTCCAGCATCCCTTTCCAGCA
>NW_015386774.1:77439-78901 GCF_001527695.2 Protobothrops mucrosquamatus | reverse complement strand
TCTTCAATGTCTGATCATTATTCAGCATAACACCTGAATAAACAACATCTGTTCATTCCCAACATCTATCACACCCCTCTCCATTTTAAATGTCCAATTTCTCTGTTTGTTTGTAATCATCACACACAAACATTCCATAACCCTAAACTTCTTATTCTCTTCTATACATTTCCAGAAATCACTGCAAAAAGTTTGGTTCTGAAACATCAATGCTGCCGATTGGGTGTCCAAGGTAACACTATTCTAAAATGAAATCTTCATAGCTTGTGCCAGAAACCCAGAGCTTTGAGAATGGGAGTTTTAATTTACAATTTACAAAATATTTCAGTGTGTTATCTTAGTTATGCTGACCACAACAATCCTCTAAAAGTAGATGGCTGAGATGAATGCTTTAAAATAATTTCTTATTGACTGTTAACAATTACTTAAGGCCAAATGATCTGAAGATTAGAGTTTTGGCACACATTGAGGCTTATATTCTCCTTATTCCCTTCATAATAATGGGGAGGGGGATTTGTGTGGAGAGAATATTGGAGGATAGTATAGGTAGTTCTCAACTTTTGACCACAGCGGAAGCCAAAATTTATTTTGCTAAGTGAGACATTTGTTAAATGAGTTTTCCCCCATTTTAGGACTGTGCTTGCCACAGTTGTTAAGTGAATCGCTGCAGTTGTTAAGTTAGTAACCTGGTTGTTAAGTAAATCTGGTTTCCCCATTGGCTTTGCTTGTCAGAATTTCCCCAAAGGTAATCACACTATAATCATCATAAATACATGCCAGTCACCAAATATCTGAATTTTGATCACGTGACCAATACATGCCGCAACAGTCATAAATGTGAAAAACAGTCATAAGTCACTTTTTTCAGTGCCTTTGTAACTTTGAACAGTCACTAAATGAACTGCTATAAGTCCAGGCCTACCTGTATATGAGGTGGGAAATGTTTAAACCTCTGTGCCCTACGAGTGCTGATCCATATCGATGCGCTGTAGCTCCCTGTTATACACTTAATGTAAGCGTAGCTTTATCCTTTTTGCAATGCTTTTCTATAACTCCCTTCATATTCAGATGCCGCTGTTTAGAAGTTTGGTTACTTTAGACAATTTTTAATTAGTTTTATTACACAACCATAATTAAAGCTTGTATTTCAATACAGTGGAGATTACATTTTATATATTCATATTGTTTGTCTAAGGGCTCAATGAAACATGGAGTTCAATAAAATAATCTAGAAGTTCTTTTTAACTTAGGAAAAGAGTCCTGATTAGTAATAGCTGTTTGCCTTGTTAAAACAGCTTATTCTTATTCTACAGGTGGGCTTTGACGATTCTGGGCATAAAAAGTAGCTTTGTGTTGAGTTTACCTGCATAATAGTATTATGTATCTAAGACCCATTCTCAGTATCTCATTCCCAGTTCTTTTTTTTAGAGCTTTGTACACCGAATGTAAATTTCTGCTAAGA
>NW_015386774.1:59958-76619 GCF_001527695.2 Protobothrops mucrosquamatus | reverse complement strand
ATTAGTAATAGCTGTTTGCCTTGTTAAAACAGCTTATTCTTATTCTACAGGTGGGCTTTGACGATTCTGGGCATAAAAAGTAGCTTTGTGTTGAGTTTACCTGCATAATAGTATTATGTATCTAAGACCCATTCTCAGTATCTCATTCCCAGTTCTTTTTTTTAGAGCTTTGTACACCGAATGTAAATTTCTGCTAAGACCTCATATTCTAATAACTGTGGTTACAGGACTCTTGTGGTTGGAAGTACTGGTAAGACAGGCTTTCAACTTTCAGAAAATAGACTGACTTGAACATACTTACTTTGAACCTTTGTAGGTCTTCAAGAAGGTGCAAAGATTTAGAAGCCAAGTAGATTTGCAAAGTGAGCTTGATGTGCATAGACGAGCTAGGGCCTTAGGTGCAGATCTATGTACGTTCTCCTTGACCCCTAATCATATGCAGGAAAAAGTCTATGTAATTTAATGATAAAAATTCTGCTCCAGTTGGAAGGGAGGAAGGGAGAGCATCTATGTTTTGATCTGCCAAAATTTTAGACATTGTGTAATTTATATTATTGTAGAATATAATACTAGCCATTTGTCCTCTTGTGAAGAACATCCTGAAATAATTATTGTTCACTGAATTAGATGCATCCTTCATTGTTCATTTTAGGCTCAAGGCTGCAGAGACTTAAATTATTTAAATTAAAGACCATGGTCACATTAATGAAATGTTTACCATTCAGGAGCAATTTCCTCAGAAGTGTCCTTTCCGACTGTCATTTTTGCTGCTAAAAGATAAATTATGGAATATTTTTAAGGCACAGTTTTTTCTCCATAAACAATGGAAGGTTAGATTTGTACCAAATAATAGCAGCGGGGGTCTCTTTTTAAGCATCACCCTGATACAATGGAACAGGGTTTTAAAGGCTCTATTAGGAAGAAAAACAATTTGTAGAAGTACATAAGCACCACTCCAATTGTAGAGTCTCAGAATATATTAACTTTGTTTGTGAGTAAAGACATGCTGAGAATTAAGCAGATAATAACAGGGACATAAAATGAAAGTTCCACAGTTCCTCTAGGAGGAGCTCCACTCAATGGGTGGTCACTTTGGAGGAAGAAAGAATAACAGTATATTACAATTATTTTTCCTCCTCCTTGAATTTCCTTGCATGTCCCTGAGAAAATTGTTAGAGTAAAAAGCCATGCATGGGACTGCTGAAAGAAAGGGAAGTAAGCAAATGCCTTTCTCTTTCTAGTGAGAGGTTATTCAGGAAATCAGTCCCTCCTAGATCTCTGTCCAACTCAATATGTTTCAAATACAGAAAGGGCTAGAATAAAACACATCTGCATAGTAAAGCTTACTTTCTTGTTTTGATATTGACATGGTCAATGCCATCTCTGTGACGATGCAAGGAATGTTTCATATCTATTATAGGGCACATCTGCATTTACTGCTTACCAGCCAATCACATCCTATGATTGGGTGTTGTTCCTCCTGTTGTGCCCTTGCATCTTTCCATTCCAGAAAAGCAATTTCCTCTCTGTAAGGTGGGTCTTCCAGGATTATATACTGCATGTGTGAATGTATGTAGAAAGAGAGAGAAAGTTGAGTTGAAAAAAGTAAGGTTCTACATTTAGGCAAGAAAAACCAAATGTGCGCGTATAGTATAGGGGGTACCTTGCTCAATAGTAGTAACTGTGAGAGGGATCTCGGAGTCCTAGTGGACAATCATTTAAATATGAGCCAGCAGTGTACTGCAGCTGCCAAAAAAGCCAACGCTGTGCTAGGCTGCATTAACAGAGGGATAGAATCAAGATCACACGAAGTATTAATACCACTCTACAATGCCTTGGTAAGGCCACACTTGGAATACTGCATCCAGTTTTGGTCACCTCGATGTAAAAAAGATGCTGGGACTCTAGAAAGAGTACAGAAAAGAGCAACAAAGATGATTAGGGGACTGGAGGCTAAAATATATAAGGAACAGTTGCTGAAATTGGGTCTGTCTAGTTTAAAGAAGAGAAGGACGAGGGGGGACATGATAGCAGTGTTCCAATATCTCAGGGGCTGCCACAAAGAAGAGGGAGTCAAGCTATTCTCCAAGGCACCTGAAGGAAGGACAAGAAGCAACGGGTGGAAACTAACCAAAGAGAGAAGCAACCTAGAACTAAGGAGAAACTTCCTGACAATTAGAACAATTAACCAGTGGAACAACCTGCCTCCAGAAGCGGTGAATGCGCCAACACTGGAAGTTTTGTTTGTTTGTTTTTTTTAATTGAAAATTTTATAAATTTTTTTTATAAACTGGAAGTTTTTAAGAAGAAACTGGACAGCCATTTGTCTGAAATGGTATAGGGTTTTCTGCCTGAGCAGGAGGTTGGACTAGATGACCTCCAAGGTCCCTTCCAACTTTATCATCATCATCATCATCATCATCATCATCATCATCATCATTATTATTATTATTATTATTATTATTATTATTATTATTATTATTATTATTATTATATATAGAGAGAGTGAAAACATCAAAATGCAAAGAAAATGTGGATTATATGGAATGGTATGTTGGAATGACCTTGGATGATCGAGGGAATAGCCATAACCAGGGTAACAGTCAGGTAAGAGGTAGCTTAGCCCACAGCAGGAATATGGGCATTGCAAACAACTCAGAAGTGGCCCTAATTCCTTGAGCTATAAAAACAACGTGGGAGAAATATTATTTCAGACTTGCAAGATTCTGTTAATGCAACTTTACAATAAAGCCAAAGTAGTACATCTATGCATGTTTCCTGCCCGGACAACCTCACAAGTCTGACATCATTCTTGCAAGTCTGAAAGTACTTTTCTGCCCTTTTTACAATCCAAGGAACTAGGGAGAGTCTCTTCTGAGATATTTGCCACTGACACATTCTTTCTGTGGGCTCAGCTATCTCTTATCACAGTGGCTCCCAATCTTTTCTATACCCCCCACCCCTAGAACGCTTCTCATATATTCTTGCACCCCTTACAAACATTTGTAATAACAGCAACAAATTATGCATATACACTATAATTTTGAAAACCCAAGTTTTTGCACCCCCTGGAATATCATCTTGCACCCCTGGTTGGGAACCCCTATCTTACCAGATCATTGCCCTGGCTGTAGCTCTTCCCCTGTGTCCCAAGATCATTTCCACTTACCGTTACAGTAGAACAAGCAGCTTAAACATTTTTTTACCTTACTAGGTTTTTTTTAATATATTTTTTTACATTCATTGTAACCATAAATACTATAGTAGCATAATGGCTATAAGTCTTGCCATGTAACTGATTGAGATTAAACAATCTCAATCTCAGCAACTTTAAGGTGTGTGAACTCCAATAGGAGAATGCTGGCAGGGGAATTCTGGGAGTTGAAGTCCACACATCTTAATGTTGTTGGGGTAGGTAAACACTGGAAATAGCTATTTGCGCTATTTGGTAACTGACAGTGAACCCCTTTTACCATAAGTGACTGGAAAAAAATAGTATATAATTGGACTCTTGATTTTTAAAGAAAGTGAGCATAGAGGAAAATAGGAAAGTTGGGGAAAATATAATTTAAAAGTCTCTGTCAGTTTCATCATTAAACCTTATATTATAAACCTTATATAATATATACCTTATATTCACATGAAAACAGTTATAGCATTATAGCTTTATCCCAAGTGGATTGAGAAATGGAAGTATGCATTTTGGAAGTAGAACAGAAGAACACATCCTGAAGTAATTTTCACTTTGACGGTAAATGGGTTGATAGAGAGTAGCAGGATTCATTTTGCTCTCCAGAAATGGTAGTTTGCTCATTATGGCATTGGAACAACTGGGCAATGTGTAATTTTCCATAAGGTAATTTTCATAAATACTTTAGATTTTTCTAAATAAGCTAATTTCTCATGGGCAGAGTGGGAAAGGCATGAAGCCCTTTTAATTTTGCTTTGATCTTCAGTACTACAGGTCTTAATTGATATTTTATCTTGGGCTTGATATTTAAAGACTTGGAACTTATATTCAAATAATTGACATGACTAAAAAGAACAAAGTGGTCAAAACATTATGATTTATATACTACACCTTAATATATATTCCTTTTAAACTTTTTTTTTTAAGTTTGATTTAAAATTTGATTTGTGGCTTATACATAGAGCAACATTTTACTGTTTGTTTTTCATGTCAGTGAATAAAATGGACTATTTATTAGCATTTTAAATTCTGAAGCCAAGATATTTAAATTTTCCTCTACTACAATACACTGTTGGAGGAAATGCACTTAAATATTGGTGTTATCTTCATGTTTTCTGACCCCTCTGTGATTATTAAAAATCCGGTATTTGCATTTGGGAAAGCACTGTTTTCTAAACTTAAACTAGTTTCATCTGAAACAGTGATTTTTCTCTCCTTGAATTCTTGTTATATTTTCAGTGGTTGAAGTATTCTTTTTGTCCTAAGCAATCATTATTGTGCCTTATTAAGCAACTGCTCTATTCCACCCCAGAGATGACAAGTTTTCATTGGTGAATAAAGCAATTTCTCTAAATTCCAGAGCTCCCTGTAGGAATATTCTAAAGCTTAATTAATTTGCTGCTTAAAAACATTTTGAGACCCTTAGCCAAAAATATCTCTAAGAATGCAAATTAGTCATTATTATCAACATTACTCTTCTTCTTAGGGAAATCCTTAGAAGATTCATGAAATATTTTCTATTTATATTATCCTGGTCTGGTTTGAAGATTCTTTCAGTCTTCTTGTCATACAAATAGTCCTCGACTTACAACCACAATTGAACCTAAAAATTCTATTACTAAGCAAGACAGCTGTTAAGTGAGTTTTGCCTCATTTTACAGCTTTTTTGCCACAGTTATTAAGTAAATCACTTCAGTTATTAAGGTATTAACACAGTTGTTAAGTGAATCTTATTTCCCCATTGACTTTGCTTGTCAAGTGGCTGTAAAAGGTGATCACATGACCCTGGATCACTGCAACCATCATAAATGCATGCCTGATTTTGATTCTATGGCTCTGTTTATACAACCAAGGATTACATTAGCTTTTTTGGCTACTGTGGCACACTGCTGGCTCATATTTAAGTGATCATCCAACAACAATTAAATTATGTACTGTGGTGTTGTTCATTACTCAGTCAGCTGACTAGATCAGTTTATTTTCTAACAAATGAATAAACAAGGTGTCATGGTTCCGACAGATGAAACTTTTCAAAGAACTTTGAGGCATTGTTTACCTTAAAGAATCTTTATTTGAGAAGCATAGCATCGGCACTAACACAATCGAAGCCAAAAACTGGATTCCCCTTCCCTGAGCACATAGTATCAAAGCACAATTCCCTCCTCCAATTAACAGCAATAAATCATATTCTCCAATTAGTTTGAAATGCAGGCTTTCCCTCCAGTTCTCCAGCCCGCCAATTCTTATCATCTCTTATTTCAATAACCTTGGTTCACCCACTAGGTTCAGTATTATTATGTCTAGCTAAACTCTCATGCACATTCCTCCCCCCAGCATCATCTAACTCTAAGAGTAAAACATAAGAAGAAAGTGGTTGCATCTCCATCTGTTGTCAAAGCAAAAGCATCCGATGTTAGCAGCATTGACACAAGGAAGATATGGGATCCTAGTAATCTTCTATGCTGGGGACAAGGAGAAGAATCAGATAATCAGATAAGAATCAGGCCAGAGTTTGTAAAGTTTGGGAAATGTCCGAGAAGAAAGCCTGCAAATGTCCTAGCTTCCTGTGTATATTTTCAGTCTTCTGTTTTGCTCTGATATTCTTTTCTGATTTATGCATCAACCTCACTGCAAACATGCAGAGAATCCTATACTATACTAAGTTTTTATTTGGATCTCTTTAGTTTTATGTCACTTTATGTCTTTTTATGTCAATGAAATGTTTTTATTGCCTATAGCAATGCGGAATACCTATTGTGTTTTAATGGTACTGCTGAACTTTGAATCAAAGCATGGAATTTTGAATATTTCTCTTAACCGAATAGTTGTTGTAAATGTATTTACATCTTCTTGGTTCATATGGTTATACTTTATTTTATTTTATTTTTTAAAAAAATGCCTAAATATCTGCTACATTTGAACCATGGTTAATAATATCAAAATGGGGGAAAAAAAACTAAATGTCATCTATCCGATTTATAACAAGGAAAAAGAAAAAAAAGAGTAGGAGAGAATGAGATGAGGAGGAAATTCGACCTACTAACATTTAGAATCATATGCAGAATTATCTGCAAATGCTTGTAACATTCTTCTACATTTCTTTTAGATTTCTTAGTTTAAAATATTCATAATAAGAAAAAGGGATATAAAAAGAAGCTTGCATAGATTTCAGTGGGAGTGAATTGATGGGATTAGTCAGTACCTAACTAAGGACTGTTATTCTTCAATTACAATTCCACACAAACTTGCCTATTTGGGGATATTCCATTCTTTGAAACTTATATCAGGGTCATTTGTCTTTTTAAAACAGTATTGTCCCACAGCAAACTTCACACAGTTTTATTTATATTTAAGAATTGTGTTGAAGATTTTAAAGAATGCAATCGTGCATGCAATCTCATAATTCTTGGATGCATAAGATCTAAAAAACATTTCACTGTTGAATGAAATCAAATTTTGAAATTAGTGCTGCCTAAAAGATTAAGACAACATCAAAGTTTTTGGGTTTATTCAAATTTGGTCATACTAACAAATATTTTTAATTGATTAGGTATATGAAGGCAGGAGGTTTTAAATGCCAATATTGAATGTGCATTGTCAAAAAATAGTTTTGGCAGTGTTTCTCAGCTTTTTCTTATAGTTTGTCTTTCATTTATTGGCTTTACTTATTAGGTTTCTGCAATCTGCTTAATGTTGCTTACTCCAAAATAGAAGAGTTTGATGATAAGTGAAATCATCATACATCTCATAAAGTATTCCTCATGTTTACTTCTATGATACTATTTATTATTATTATTTTGATATTTTGCTCATGTGCTAAAAGCAGGACTAACTGTGACACTGAATAATCATCCTGGTTCATGACATACCATAAGGTAGAGGAGATAAATGCAGAAAAAGGTGAAAAAAGAAGCAAATTAAAAAGCTGGCTGTCATAGGGGAATAAAACCTTTTGAAGTTTGCTTTCCCCCAAAAAATTTCTTAGTTGCATTTGGAAGACATGGTTTCACAAGTAGTTAAATACCAAATTCTGGGATGGGGGGAATCACAAAGAAAGACAAAATGATATTGGTTGGGTTGTTTCCAAGGTAACATCTGCTGGCATGCAGAACAGATTAAGTTATAGACATATGCACTGAACATTTTGTAGTGAAGTTATGTTAATCATACCACAGAAAGTGAGCATTTGAAAGTACTTCATGGAGATGCTGAATGAGAAATTGTCTGCACTGTGTGTGTGTGTGTGTGTGTGTGTGTGTATTTGCGCGCGTGCTGAGTCTTTCCTTTATAAATCAAGATGTTAAAATGCTATGTCACTCTTATTTATTTACTGCAAGATAGATACATCATAAAGCTAATGACATATGTGAATGGTTTATTTTAAAAAAAATCCACTTTTATCTGTTTGCCAAAATGCCAATGCATCTGGTCAGCAGTGAAGCCAGAGATCAAACAATTAGTACTGCACAAGCCAAGACCTATTACTAAAAAAGGCAACACTGAAGTTCAAACATGCACATTTTGTCCTTAGAACATGAAAACTAAGCTAAGAGAAATGAGGACTTTCATTATTTTACTCATAAAAGAATCCCATATCGTTAAGGCACCAGACTAGAAACCAGGAAACTGTGAGTTTTAATCCTGCCTTAGGCATGAAAGCCAGATGGGTAACTTTGTGCCAGTCACTGTCTCTCAGTTCAACTCACCTCACACAGGGTTGTTATTGTGGGGAAAATAGGAGGAAGTAGGCATATTAGGTAGGAGCATTATCTGCCTGCATTTATTTATAGAAATAGTAAAGATAGGATTAATAAAATATTTTAAAAATGGTAAACTTGGGTCGGTCTGTCCTAGGCCAGATTCTAATTGCTACATTGAAATTGTACTCTTCAATATGTTATATATGCCATTAGAAAACACATATTATTATTTTTTTTTAATTTAATAGCAGAGAAGACCACAGATAACTGATAAAATGAGTTAACTCTTCTCTCCACAAGAAAGAATAATTTCTCCTAGCATAGTTTTAGTGGTCTTAGAAAGACAAAATCAGTTGGTGAATTTTTTCCTCAGGAACTTGTCTAAGTTAATTATTTTTCCCCCTCCTTTGATCAATAAATCTTACCTATCCTATTTTTGAATAAACATCTACCTAGCATACTTACCATCAATCATTTGTCATTATGTTTAATTTAGTAGGGTCCCATGTCTGAATCTGGAAGCTAAGTAGAGTCAGATCTGGTTCATATTTGGATCCACTCAAAAAAAAAAAAGAGCTAGAAAAAAATCAATGTTGGGGGAAAAAAGTCTTCAAAGAAGCATAATGAAGTACTTCCACAATGTTGCCAAGAAAAGTGCAGAAATATATCCATGAAGTTTTCAGAAATTGAACCTGACTTCAAAATGTCTTGTGGGAGAAGTAATGAGGGGGTAGATTAAGTTTGGTTGGCTGTGACAATTATCTTCCGATACCAATAGTTTATCTACTAGGAACTAAAAGATTTAGTTACATTCACAATAATTTTCATGGCAACTATGTCTTTTATTGACTCTGCTTTTTATACTAGCTTTTCTCTTCTCAGAATTCTTTTGAGAGCTATATTATAATTTATTTAGCCAGGGCAGATTTAAAGGCATCTAAGATATTTAATCAGATTCCCTTTGAACACACAGCTGGACCAATATGAAAATTCTTTTCTTTAAATTTTATATCTTATCATCACTGCAACTAGCTAAGTGTTACCTATGGATGAAAATGTAGCATTAAGATTTATGATGATCTGCCCAGCCTCTAATCAAGAAACACAGAGAAGCACCAAACTCTGAATATCACTTCTAAGTGTGTGGAAATTTGTGCTTTGTTGAAAAGGCCTGCATTATTTTTACCCGTTGTGAATTTTCTCATGGTTAATATTTAGAGTTTTTTTTAGTAGTGTTTCCAAATAAAGAATGTGTGTGTGTGTGTGTGTGTGTCGTGCACACTTGTTTGTGTGGAAATTGTTAATTCACTGAACTGTTGCCTCAAAAGTATTTCATACTTCAGTTAAATCACGGGTGTCACAATCGTGTCACATGACTTATCATGATGTATCATGATGTTTTTTGCCTTTGTGGAGTCAGAATGGGCGTGGCCTATGCATGACGCATCTGGCCCGCAGACCGCCAGATTGACACCCCTGAATTAAATCATGAGACAAATGAGCACCAGGAAGTAACATGTGTTAGTCAGAGCTATTCAGCCACAACCTCTACCATTGTGGAACAATATAAGACTGTTAAGAGCACCATCAAAAGACATTCTAAAGAAATTCTAAAGCTCCCTGACAATGAAGTATCAAGTAGATGATTGGCATTTTTAGGAAATTAAAGGATAGATTCTAGCACACTGTTAGTAAAAAAACAAACAAACAAACAAACTGAAGATGGTCTGAGAATTTCCATTTCTATCTTTATTCACAACCAGAAAGACCACATGCAATATGCTGCACTTATTGGACCATGCCATGTTGCCTGTGGTTGTAAACACATGGACATTGCTCAGAATGTTCAGCTGAATATACAAATAATGTCCTTTTTAGGCATTTATGAAGACCGTCACACTCAAACCTCCTCAAGGGTAGACAGGACAAAGGTAAGCCAAAGGTTAAGGCAGTGTTGCATTGTTGCCTTGCAAGGTCTATCTCTTTTGTAAATTTGCAGTAAGGTTGCATGTGTACAAAAAGGGTGGCGCTTGCCCCAGTGGCCCAATGATCCTTTCATCTTTTTGACAAAGACAGTGGATCCTGAGGATGCATCTGTTCATGTTGAAAAAGGTTTGAAATAATTCCTGAATTGTGTGACCCGGGTTATAGTACAACTATAGATGGTAATAAGGATAAAAACTCTCTTTGTGATGGTAATAATTAAAAAAAAAGCTGCAGCTAGTTTGAGCCATCAGTTTGATCTCTTATTCATAGAATATTCTGTGTGAGTAGGTGTATCTGAGCATTTTAAGTGTGTTCACATTAATTACCTTATCTGTAAATGCAAGGCTGTCTGTCAAAACCAATGTACATCATCAATCAAACACAATCAGTTAATCAAATTTAGGCAGCCACATTTCTCTTTAGACACTTAAATGAGCATCCTGATTTTCCAAATAGTTAAGAAGCCTGTTGATGCTCATCATGTAATGAAATCAGAGTCCTTGCTTAAATGATTGAATATAAACTATTTAAATGAGGGAAGAAATGTAAACTAAATACATAAACATAAACCATTAAAACAATTTGAATACATAATTGCTTATTTTGTGCTCCTCTAGTCCACTGGGGAGAGTTCACTGGGGAGACTTCTGGTTTCAGAAGATGATTGAATTAAATTCCGCCTTGCAAAAGCATAAAGCAGCTATCCAGTGTGTGTGCCTATGAATCAGTCTTGACTCTTGATGACTGCCTGGATTAGTTTCTGCAGTTTTTTTGAAAAGGCTTTTTTTGTCCAGAAGTGGTTGCCATTGCCTCCTCCCTAGAACTGACAGAGAGTGACTAACCCAAGGTCAACCAGCTGGCTTTGTGCCTAAAGTAGGTCTAGAACTCACATTGTCCCTGTTTCTAGCCTTGAGTCTTAACCATTACCCAAAACAGGCTCACTAAGCAGTTATTATGGCTGTGCAAACCTTAGAAGAAACCTTTTCCTTCACTATAGCACCATTGTGGAGTGACATGGCCCCAGTTTTAAGGGCAAGACTCCTGAGAGAATGGTCTTTTTTACACGTGGAGTGCAATCTCAGAAGCTCATTTGTTTCTGAAAGAAGAACCAAAGTTCTCATTGTTGATGAAAAGAAATTTAGTGATGAGAGGAGGTAGGGCCCTCTGACCCAATGAAGCAGAGCATGCTGCTTTTACAGTGTGAAGCATCTCAGCCAGATGATATGTACCTGCTTCAAACCACCCTAGCATCTACATACAGCTAAGACCGCTTGCCTGGAAGTAAGCTTCCTGGAATACAATATCGAGTTTAAAAAACTAAATTTAGAAACTTCCACTTGTGCGACATCTTTAAATTTTAATGCTTACAATTTTTAAAAGCTTTTTTATATATAATAGAATGGCATTGTTGCCAGGTTACTACTGATATTTTACTATTGTTGCTGAGTGAATATTGATGCTCAAAAGTCATTTTGTCTGATGTCACAGAAACTGAGAAACAGTTTGACTGGATTTTCTGCTAGGGATTTAAACAGTTCTCCTGCTTAGGTGCGGGGCTGGACTAGAAGACCTCCAAGGTCCCTTCCAGCTCTATTCTATTCTAGTTCAGCTTCAAGGCCAAGATTCTTTAATTCCTGAATTAAATTACCACAGGATGTTATTTCTAAAAGGGTTAGTTCCCAAAGTTGAAATGGCATGTTTCTAGCTTGTATGTCTTCCACAAGCACAGAGCAGTGGCTTTTCCACCTCTGAAGAGAATACCTTTGGGTATAGGTTAGCACTGTTGTTTTTAATAATGATTGATTTGTTTTTGGAAAGAGTCTACTTTGCAAACATAATCTGAAATTGCATTATAATGAGTGTTTATTCACCAACTAAGAATGCTAGCTTCATATAATATTAAAGCTTCAGGCTAGAAACTGGGACAATGTGAGTTTGAGTCCCATGTTACACACAAAACCAGCTGGATGATGTTGGGCCACATACATTCTCTCAGCTAAAAGCAAATCACTATTGATAAATGCTGGCAAGAGAAGTAAAAAGAGTAGTTAGATGAAATCAAAATTCACTTGAAGACCCAAATGTAATTATTTTTTTAATCAGCTAGACAATGATTATATAAACTTTAAAAAAATAAAACAGCAAAACTGCAATTAGGACTGTGACATAAAGTAATATGAACTTTTATTACATCTACAATCTATATCTTATCCATATGTAAAGGTTTACAAACCATTTAAGATATATTTTAGTTCAAAATATTAATTAGGGTTTGGAGAAGTCTCTTAGATTTATATTTCTTGCAGACAGCTGGTCATAGCTATATTTATATAATATAAATCCTTTCATTCCCCACCATCCAGTCAGAGCTGAAGAAGCTTCTTGGATGAGAAGCGAAACGTCTTCAAAGAAAAAACAAGAAAGTCCATTTGCCTCCTGAAAAAGTACTTTTGGGACAACCATGATCTGGAGGACTGAGACTCTCCACATACATGATTCTGTACATGCATAGTACTTGGCCAGTGCTCAAGAGCTTTACGTTTTGAGTTTTTAGTGTTCCTCCTATAGGAGAGCAAGTTTAGTTGTGTACATTGTGTTAAGCCTTCACAATTGCTATTAGTTTTCTATATTGTAAAAAACACCCTACAAATGCAATGAAAAAGTAAACTCTTTTGTATTTCTTTTTCAAATAATTAAATGGAATAGGAAGAAATGTGATGACTACAGCTGTAAATACAGGTTTAGGAAATTTAGGTGCCCACGATTGGCTGCGTCCCCTTTATCCCCAGCCACCAGCCTCAGCTGATTCACAGCCAGTTTTCCTCTTCCATTACCCCTCCTCCAGGTCAATCTGTGTCTGGGCAAATGGGCAGGGACGAAGGACGAGGGCCAGAGGGCTAGGGGATCATTGGCCATGGAGAATCACTGGGGGAGGGGTAATGGAGGAGGAAAGAAATACTTAAATGGAAACAATGAGACATTTGTTCTGACATTTCTTGCTGATCTGTGATCTTCTCTCTCTTTTTTTTTCTTTCTAATCTTGATTTACAATCACAGCTAGTACCGTTAACAGAAGCCATTCACATTTACTAGAACTATTTTCTTTGGATGATCATTTATGGCCTATATTGTTTAGCTGGATTTGTCTGGATTTCCATTTATGGCCTAAAATACTTATTGATCTAATTCTTGGGTTATGAGGCCAGAAAAGGAAACAGGCCTTTTTTTTTCTCCCTCAAGTATAAAGGGAATAAATAACAGACATCCAGGCAGTCTGAAGATCAAAAGCCAAGAAGATCTAAGGGTGTAGCCAGGACAACAATAGTTTCCCAATCACAGTGAAAATTCAGGTTCTGTGATAGGATTAAAGGCATTGATTGTGCATAGCATTTAATAATCGGAATGTAAGCATTTATAAACTGAAATCTCCCACAGTGATATTAAGTACTAACCTTGTATAAGACTGTGGGGAATCTTTAACCGTATAAACTTCCATTATAGTACCATACATCTTTCAATTTTATGAATCTGCTTTATTGGGAACTTAGAGAATAGGATTCAACCAGTTTGTTGACATTGGATGCTACATTTATCATGGAAGTATTTGGGCCATTTTTACCAGGTATTCTAAAACTACCAACTTCCTAAACCTGATTTTTTTAACCTCTTCTTTTTCTTTGGTTAAGGAACCCTTGGAAGCAAGGCATGATAGAGAATGCTTTCTACTTATAAAATAATATAAGGATAGCTATCATTGGGGTGGCAGGAGTGTCACATCTTTAAGAGAGACCAGCAATAGGTTACCGTGACAGTAACATAATTATTCTAATTCTTCTTCCTACACTTCCAATATCACTAACATCTTGCTGCTGCATGTTCAGCAGGAAAGCATGCAGAGATTAAGAAACCCTTCAAATGCTACTACTCTTCCTAATTACATATCATGGTTGGATGACATTTTAGGACAGACACTTAATCCAGGCAATATGGACATCTTGCGATTCAGGAAATCTTCTGTTCTTCATGGGATTTTACAACTGACTATGCTTGGAATTTCTGCTGGACAGAAAGCCATATGCAAATTTGCTGTTGGAGATGTAATTATCCAGGATAATAAAATAACAGCCATTGGTATGAGCTTTCTTGCCTCTTTTAAAGCACTACTTTTTGGCAAGCTGTTAGGAATGTGGCTAGAATATTGTATTTCAGCAAATCAGATTTCATGACAGTGCACAATTCACACATTGACATCCTGTATCACATATATCGGCTTCCTGCAGCAGCTGTTGAGAAGCTGGGAGCACACTGCTTCAAGAAGCAACATGAGGCAATTGGCCATTAAATCGTTCCTCTCAATCCATGCTATTGCCAGGATTTCTATCATGAGAGATGAAAAGGATGTGAGATGCTCTTTTTATATATTCTTTTCCTTAGTGAAATAAAGGTCCTATCCTACCACTCAGCTGTTAAATGGATTTTCAAGAGTGCAAGCATTCTGGGGAAGTAGACAAGGAAGACCATTCATTAATACTTTCTCTTCCAGCCTACTGGGGAGGATTCTATTCGTGGGGATATTTATGTGCCTGCAAAGATGTATCTATATGCAGAGAAACATGTGGGCAGTCCTTGACTTATGAGCTACTACCTACCTGGAGTAAGATATGAACTGGTTCCAAAGTTCCAATGCTTCCCTCCCCCTCAGTCATGTGACTATAGTTGGGTGCTTGGCAACCAGGTTGCATTTATATCCATTTGCAGCATCTCATGGTCACATGACCATGTTTTATGACACTTTTGCCAAAAACCAGAAATTCCAGTTTCAACAAAACCACACCATAGCAATTAATGGGTTGGCTTAACAAATCATGGAGTTAATTTAACATTGTTTATTTTTGATTGCTGCATTTGTTTAACGACTACCACAAAGAATCAACCCTCACAACATATGACTGTAATGGGCAGGGTCCATTATGGTTATATGTCAAGGACTACCATACCTGTAGTTATAGTAGTTGACTTATCACCTTGACTTATCTGTTCATTACTTAACCTGGATTTCTATATTTTATTTTATTTATTTTTTTAAAAATCCCAAACCTTGAAGAAACAGAAAAATGTTCAAGCACTATTCAGCCCAATCTCGTCTGAGGAAAGAGCCTGTTATTACTTTGTTATATGTTCAGCCATTGAAGTAAAAATCCTATTTGCTAATCTGGAACTACTGCTAATGCTATTCATAAAAATAAATGCAAGGAAAGCACATGAAATATTTAGAATGGATCTTTTGGCCATTTACATTTAATACTTGGTCCATCATCCTATAATTACTGCCCACAGCCAATAGCAAAAGGAAAATACAGATTTTTTTTTCAATAGAATATCTAATAAAATGCTTTTGCATGATTACTGTACATTATATGTTCATGCCAAATATTGTAAATATTGCTGTCACACTAGGAAACCCAATGCAATTGCCTAACTATAAATTTGATCCCACCTAGTTTTTTGAAATTACCAATTCCCACCTTTAACAGAAATCTGACTTATGCTGGCAGTCTTCGATAAATGCCTGCAATATGAGTACCATTCTGTATTCTGATGGCCTGGGTCTCTGTGTTAATTGAATTTTCTGAGTCACATATTCTGACCTAAACAACTTACAGTATTCTATATGTTTCTACATACTGTATATAAAAATGTCCCAATTTATTACTTGACAGGCAAGGAGAGAACACGAAGGTGGTTAAGAATGTCCTCAGATTTTCAGAAATGAAAGTGTACGGATGATCTTTGACTTACAATACAATTGAGCCCGAAATTTCTGTTGTTAAATAAGACATTTGTTAAGTAAGTTTTGCCCCATTTTATGACCTTGCTTGCCACAGTTGTTAAGTGAATTATTGCAGCTATTAAGTTAGTAGCATGGTTGTTAAGTGAATCTGGCTTCTCCATCGACTTGGCTTGCCAAAAGGTCACAAAAGGGGATCACATGATGTGACCCCAGAATATTGCAACCATCATAACTATGAGCCAGTTGCCAAGCATCTGAATTTTGATCACGTGACCATGGGGGAATGCTGCAATGGTCGTAAGTGTGAAAAAAGGTCATAAGTCACTTTTTCCAGTGCTGTTGCAACTTCAAACAGTCACTAAATGAACAGTTGTAAATTGAGGACTGTAATTTTTGTAGCCATTTTTGGATTACCAACAAAATATAATAAAAAGCCAGTACAGTGTATACTGGGCAGACAAATAAATGCTATTCAAAGCCAGTACAATGTATTCTGGGCAGACATATTCCCAGTGATATATTCAGTGAAAACATATAATGCATGATAAAGAAAGGATTATGAAAATTAGAACACTGGATTGTATAGACTTGGAAACAACATATTCAAAGAAATACTATATGTTAAATTCTATGCTCGAAACATTCCATTAAGTGAGGCATTGGTGTATACCAGGGCTCCACTTTAGTGTTCCCAGAACTGTTTGTACTTGCATTTAAGGAGCAGTGCCAGAGGCCCAGCCACTTTGAATGTCAATAAAGAAACCTTTCCATCCCCAATTGGGGCGTGCATGGGGGTATGCAGGGCACTGAGCATCTGTTCTAAACCAGAGACATATGGAAACATTATGACGGTACTATCTAATGCTCACTATTGGCCCCGGAGTTTGGTCTCCAGTTTAAAGGACTCGCCGTTTCTCATCATGCTGGAATGTCTCAGTGCAAATCAGTCATATTAATGACACCATTTGCAATTATCACCTAGTGGAAAATTGCT
>NW_015386774.1:37986-59858 GCF_001527695.2 Protobothrops mucrosquamatus | reverse complement strand
TATATCAGGACTGAGTATAGATTAATAGTATTGTCTTATGCATATTATTTAGAGATAAATATTACTAAATTGACTGGGACTCATCCTGACATAGGTATGCATTAGAATTGCAATATTTTTAAACTAAATGTATGCATTCCTTCTCATTTTGAACTTTCTAAAATAGTTCACAATAAACGTAAAGAAACTTAGCCCAAACTATCAAAACACATTTAAAATACCAAAACCTTCCTTTCCCTTCCACTTTAACTCTGGCACTGCTTTTTCTACTTTGGAAGGAGTTTTTAAATTTTGCTGACATTGTTCAAAAAGCCACATCTTAGGATAGTCTCCCTCTTACAGATATGGTTTATTTGAAACAGTGAGGAATTATTAAATTGAGTTAGTGTGGAGGCTCCTTGGGTGAATACAAAAGGGACCTTTTGACTCGAGCGTTTACTGTTTTGAAAATTAATTTAAACCTTTGAATCGGTCCCAGAAAACATCTGGCCATCCCATGGAGAACATGCTGCAGTAATCCTGTCAGGATATGACTAGATTAAGAATAGCTAAAGCCTTAAAAGATTTATCTAGTAGCTTTTTGGTTTTATCAGTTGCCCTTTTAAATATCTCTTGAGCTATCTCTAAATGACTTTTTCCCATTTCATTGGCATACTGTGAAAATGACCAATATTTGAAGCATTTATAGAGCATTTTCATCATGTGCCTTTTAGAAGAACAGCACATTTTATTTGCTTTGTTGCAAAAAGGGCACAGGTTCCCAATACGAAAAATATATGTCTTTCAATGCAGAGACTAACACTAACATTTAGAGGTGCCTTCCAAGTATCAATAAAATAGTCATACAGTGTGGGAAGTTTTTATTCGTAGAATGCTGTAGTGGTTTGTAAAACAGTGCCTTATTTTTATGCTTCCATGTCTCATTAAATCTTTTTTAAGGCAATGTTCTTTTGAGTCAGTACAGCTTTTATGCACCAAAGTTAGCAGTTCAGGCTGTGATTTGTTTTATAACCCTTATTTAGACAACCCTCTTAACGTTATTTCAGTAAACAGCTTTAATTTTCCAGTTAAAATATAGTTAAAGTCTATTTGGTTATTAATGCAAATGGAGATTTCCAAAATATGGTATTTCATTAACTGTAAAAGTTGCTTTATTTGAAGATCTCTTAAAATTGCTTTTTCCCCTTTTCTACAGCATTACATTCATTCCTCAATAATGTTACATTGTTACAGTTCTTCAGAGTAAATTAATGTTTTCATTTTTGCTGCTCTTGGAGATTTGCATTTCCTTAGTAAGATAAGTAAGATATGCAAGAAGAACAGTCCACATCAACCTTGATTTAGATTGGAAGCATATAAAATTAAGCCATGGAGTATGATACATATTTAATCTCTCTTTCTTCCCAGCTTTCCCTGGGAATATATTCACACACCAACATATATGAAGTATGGTCCTGAGCCATAAGAATTCTTCTGTTCCCAAGGGCATTTTGCTTTTGAACTGAAGGGCAAAAGATTTTAGAAGAGAAACAATGAAGATTGATTATATAATGAAGTAGCTTAACTGAAATTCATTAAAAATTCAACTCAGTTTCTCATGGATTTAAAATAAGCCAAGGGTATCTTTTCACAGTACATATAAATTAATTATTTGGTGGAAAAAATGTCTCATATCTAACTGTTTTATGTTTGATCACTGAGCAATTGTCCCACATATCTTACCTTTCACCATTCCCCTCCTCCCATTTTTTTGTTCCTCCAGGATGTTATACACATTTGATTAGAAAAAAAATATATGTAAAAACTGATATGGTTACTTCCCTGGAAATATATACACACAGAGAGAGTTTTGCTGTTATTTTATTTATGGTAATTGTCCAAAGTAATTACATTGTTTTGTCCCTAACACCTCCCTGCTTCAAACTGCATGCATATAAAATACTCCACTTACACAGGAAACCTCTATAAAGCCACTGAAGAACACCATGATCTTCAAAAGCTTATTTGATCATAAAAATTGTTTAGTTTTAAGGTGACACCTGTTTCTTTCAAAAGGACTTGCATAAGATTTACAGCTGAAGAATTCCTACTTATCATCTTGAAATGCCAAAATGGAGGATGTTGAATAAGTTCCTTACTGGCAAAGCTGTTCAGTACTTTGGATTTTAAGAGGTAAACTTTAAAATTCTTTGCAGTGTTCACACTGACATATATAATGGTCTATCAATTTATAAATGATCAATCACACACAGAGACACATTTAAATAAATAATAAAAGATGATTTAATAGAGATTATGAACCATTTGCCCACTTATTTTGCTACCCAGGCTTTTTCCACTTATAGGCAACCTCAACATCCCAATTCATTTTTCTTGTGGTTCTTCATTCAACCAGACAGACTGGAGAGCATGCTTTGAAATTATGGGCTCTCCTTTATCAGCCCTTTCAAACAGAGAGCATTGTCTGTAAAATGGATCACACCATTCCAGATATATTTGTATTGGTGGACATTGTCTGAGAATTGTTTCAACAAGAAAAGCTTAAAGGCACTGAGATACTCAGTCCATGACACTTCATGGTGTCCTTTCGGAATAATGAATTCTCAAACTAAGTCACACATAGAAGGAAGAATTACCTGCTTGGGAAATTTTATTTTGCCTGTCACTGCAGACTTTCCCCCATAGCTATGAAAACAGGATATATATAACACATGATGGCTTCCTTTGCTTTGCCATGAATGAAACACTCTTTCATTTATGGTGTGTGTGGGGGTGTGTGGGTGTGTGGGTGTGTGTGGGTGGGTGTGGGTGTGTGTGAGAGAGAGAGAGAGAGAGAGAGAGAGAGAGAGAGAGAGAGAGAGAGAGAGAGAGAGAGAGAGAGAGAGAGAGAGATTTTTTAATATACTTTCCTCATTCCAGAGATTTTTACAGGCAGATACTATACCGTTACTATGATATAGCATTGTATATCCTAACATAAGATGCACATGTTGAATTTCAAAATACAGTGGAAAATTATGAACAGTATGGGGTTTGTTAAAGGCAATCTTATTGGCAATCTTATTTGGAGGGATGTTAATTTAAGATTCAAAATAGTTGAGTCTCAACTATTTTTTTTTTCATGAGATCACTGTGATGGGTAACCTTTAGCTTGTCAAAGAGGGATTGGATTTGCATTCCTTTAATTTGAGTCTATGTATGCAACAGAAAGTTCATTTGCCATTGTGTTTTGTTTTCCACAGCATATTGGGTTTCTTCCCCAAGTCATGAATACATACTTACATACATGCATACATAAAGGGTTTTCTGAATATTCATTAGATCACTGTGGTTTCCTTTAAATGAGGAATTAATTAGGAAAAGAATATGCTGCCTAATGGGAGTAACATTTTTCTAGAGCTATCATAGTGATATGACAGGTTCCTCCAGAATTAAAGGCACAGTCAGGTTTTTTTTATTATTTGAGAGATGAAGAGTGGGGAACATTAATTTCAAAATCTATATTGCTAGTAAAAATTGTAATTGAAAAAAATCAGTAGAGGAGGAGAATTCTATTGAATATAACATTCCATTGTTATGATTGATTCCTCAAAGCATTGCGATACTTTTAGAACATTCATGGAGCTATATTATGTACAGTATAATTATTTGTGAACATTCTATAACTCTTTAGGAAGTGCCTTCTACTTACAGCAGCTTTGAAAAATTTATCATCTTCATTTCTTTTAGAACCCCAAGAGTAAGAATGATTGTGCATTGTTTGGCCCGCAAAGGGAAAGAATCTGGCCTGCTCTCTACCTCCTGGACTAATTCGTAGAAAGAAATTACATTTTATCCTCTGGATTTCATATTTCTTCAAGTTTTATTATATACTTCTTTCTTGTTCTCTTTGTGTATGTATGTTTGAGTATATACATACAAATACCTTTATCAAAACACCTACTTAGTGGAAATAGAAGTTTCAGAAAATACAATATGATAGTAGAAAAATTTACACTTTCTTTACATTTTCATGTACAATAATCCAAAAATGCAACAGAATAGACAGAATATGAATTTATATCGGCTTGATATGGATTTCCCTCCCAAAAATAGATTAGCTTGTCTGGCCATAGCTTTGAGTTCATAAAGTTTTAAATGATGATTAAAAATAATCCAGTACATGAAATTACAGGAATGAGTTCCACTGTAAATTAATCTTAGACTGAATCCTGTCCCTAGAACAGCTCTTTATAACAATGGGGATGTTCACACTGAAAATCATTTTTAACCAGTTTTCACAAACATTTCTGAGCAAATTAATTAGCTTGTCAAAAAGCATATAGATAAATTTATTAATAAGTATTTTTCAATTGGATATGTTTGATCCACTGATTGCTTGAGCTTTTTCTGTCCTGGTTGTATTGGTTAAAAAAAAAAAGTCTGTTTTTCATTCATGGACTCTGTCATTTTACTGCACTTTGGAAGGGAATCCTCTGCAGATCAGAGCAATACAAAAAGGAGAAAAAAATTGCAGACTTGCTTTTTATTGCTTCTAGTAATAAGTTGAAAAAAAATTAAGAGAGAGAGAGAGAGAGAGTTATAGTACCCTCCTAAAAAAAGGATCAAGGGGAAAATTTTGCAGAAAAAAAATAATGGATGCTGAAGAATAAGGAAGAATCAATATATGATTGGTGGTTTACTTTTTCACTGCTATTTAGTTTTTGGTGGTTTACAGTCATAGAGTTGGAAATGATTTTAAAAGTCTTTAATGCAACTCCCTATCCAGAGAAGGATACACGTACAGTTTATAATTTCTGAGAGATGTCCATCCGTTCTCTGTTCAAAACTGCTTGTGAAGGAGAGCCCACCATATCACATGGCAACATGTCCCACTATCTGACAGGAGGACCATTCCAGTTCTGACCCATTGGTTCTGATCCTAGCTTCTGGGGAAAATCAGAATTTGTTCACTGTCTCTCTGATGTGCAGCTCTTTATTTAGTTGAGGAGCATTTACTTCCCTCAGTTGTCTCTTCTGAAGGTTAAATATGCCCAAATCCTTTAATTGTTCCTTATAAGACTTGGTTTTAAGACCTTTCACCTCCTATTGACCTTGTTCCAATTTCTTACTATGTCTTTCTAGAACATCTTGGTACCCAAGAAATATTAACCGCATAATAATCAGGTCCAGCCAGCTTTAAAAGAGATGCCATGTGTATGCATATTTACATGACTTTCTTCCCCAGAATTATTTCTAAACAATTTACCTTTAATTTTACATTTACATTTGCATTTACATTTACTTTATTTTTTTACATTAGTGGGTAGGCAAGAAGGTTCAGCATTTTAACCTTTTTTTAAAAATAGCAGGTGAAAGTTTAAAAAACATTGTCTGCTTAGTTTTGACATTGGTGCCTAATTTAAATTTGATTGGCAAAAACTAGCAAAAGAATCATGAAACACAACACATATTGTTACAATTAGATTTTAATATGAAATATGTGCAAACTCTGAAATAAGAGGCATAAATAGGACTTGGGTCCTATGAGTACATGAATATCAATAGCTCCAGAAATGACAGAAATTGATAATATGAGCTCTAGTGAGATGGTTGGTCATCCTTCAGGATATAGCAATGTGTTTTGAAATTATAAGACTTGCGTGATAAAACCAGCTCCTGATTCCAATCCTGATTAGTTGGGCTCGACTAGAAGACCTCCAAGGTCCCTTCCAGCTCTATTCTATTCNGTACATGAATATCAATAGCTCCAGAAATGACAGAAATTGATAATATGAGCTCTAGTGAGATGGTTGGTCATCCTTCAGGATATAGCAATGTGTTTTGAAATTATAAGACTTGCGTGATAAAACCAGCTCCTGATTCCAATCCTGATTAGTTGGGCTCGACTAGAAGACCTCCAAGGTCCCTTCCAGCTCTATTCTATTCCATTCCGTTCCGTTCCGTTCCGTTCCGTTCCGTTCCATTCCATTCTATTCTATTCTATTCTATTCTATTCTATTCTAAATTGTATGTTTTCTGTATATATTAAGAACATGGTTCAAGTCAAAGAATTACTCCAGTCAATTTGGTACTGTAGTATCAACAGTGATCCATTTGTATTTTGTGGGTACCAAAATAAGTTTTACTAAATGTTTATAAAATTACAATTTCTCCTAATTCAATTATTAGTGTGTTATGTTTTTGAATATGTAATGGATTAATGTGTTATAAAGGACTGTCAATAAATATTCTAAAATATAGGTCCATTCACAAATTTGAAAATAATACTATGTTCTCTTGAAAACAGGAAGCAAAAATAATGAATGATCCTGGTCACTTCAGAGCTTCCTACCTTTTTTTTTTTTTAAAAAAATGCCTTAATATTTCACAAAGTAGCGCATATGCTTCTCAGAAAATCAGATGCACTGCCTTGTTCTTATCTATGGTGTAGGCACTTTGATTAAGAATAGATCCCCTCAGGTTTGGTGGTTACTACCTTAATATTATTCATTTATTATTCCTTATGAGATATTTTATTAATATCCCAAACCTAAATTTTCAGGCTACAACATATTACTGAATATTTTGCATCTATTTTCATGGAGGTTCAAAGAATTCTGGATTAAAAAAAAACCCTGCTTCTCCCACTTTATTTAATTCTCCTTTATCTTTTCCCCCCAACACTCTTTTCATTCTCATTCACAAGTGTTCACATCTCAATATTTCACAGCTATAACGAGTGGAGATAGCTCGATTTCTTATTATTATTGGCTTCTGCTTTTCCCAGCGTGATACTGCTGCTGGGGTAACAAGAACAACAGCTCCTTAAACATTGTCTGGAATATAACACCTGCCTTTTCATTTAATTTTTCAAAAAGGTAGTACTATATATCTTTATCTTCTCTCCCTCTTCTTTCCCATGAAAAATGCTAATCATAATGTTTGGAAATTAATTATGTTGCCTCATTTATACACACTATTAAAACATGATAGCAAAAGGCTTATATCTGTCTTCCTAAAGAAAATCTTAATAAATATGGTGTACCATATGTCTGTTGCTCAAGTTGTACATTGTCTTTTTTCAAATAATCTTCAAGTGTCAGATAAGTCCAGTAGAATTATATTTTGAGCTAGCTCTTCCTTTAAATGTCATGGTCTAACATGTCATATTGCTAGGTTTCAAATTTCCTGCTTCGAAATATGGAATACCCAAGAAGTATTGTGGGCTCAAAGTTCTTCCATGGATTTGAGTTTGGTCCATTCCTTTTTTTCCTGCTTCCTCCATTCAACTTTCTCTCTATCCTGCTTGCTTTAGTTGGTGCTCCAGCAGGGGGAATGAAACAGAAAAAGGTGTCCACTTTTCATATCTTTGTGGTAATATGCTGCTATTTTTAACAAACAAGCATCTGGAGTTCAAAAAGCACAGTTTTCCTAGCATCACCTCCCTTATTAGTATTGCTGGAGAAACTTCCTGTGAGACTTAGCAATCACAGTATGTGCTTAAAAATTGGAACAGAAAAAAAAACAAAGTTCCTTTTTATTTACTGCACTTATTAGCACAAAAGGGAAAGAGGTAGGAGGAAGTGAAGAAAGGGAAGAAACCATGATAGGAAGTAGGTAAGTATACGGGTGGAAAGGACAAGAAAAGGGAAACTATTATGAAGATCTAAAGAAGAGTCAGCAAAGGCTGATATACCAGCTGCAGGTAATCCTTAACTTACAACAATTGGGACAATTGGTTGTTAAGCAGTGTGGTCATTAAGCAATGCATCACATTGTCTGATTTTATGACCTTTGTTGTCATGTTCATTAAGTGAGAATCATGTGATCATAATTTGTGACTTTACATGTGGCTTCCCCATTGATTTTGCTTATTGGAAGCTGATTAGGAAGGTCACAAGTGGCTAACACATGACCCCAGGCACTGCAAACGTTCTAAGAGAAAGTTAGTTGTGAAGCACCTGAATAACAATCATGTAACTGCAGAAAAACTATTACCATTGTAAGTGCAAGGATTAGTCATAAGTCACTTTTCTCCATGCTATCATAACTTTGGTTGGTAAACAAATGTCCGTAAGTCAAGTAGTATCTGTATAACCTCATACAAATTGAAACTCTCATGCTTTACTAATCTCTTATTAACCATTCAACTAGGCAGCATATGAGAAATCACAGGTAGTTATACACTGAGATATAAACTGTGGGACCATGTGAATCCATGTGAATTTCAGATGTTTGTTTCCTCATCCCTTTTTTCCAAAGTGCCACTCTGGAACAAATAGCAATAATCATGTGCAAAGGTTGCCCTAAAGGATATTACTTCTTGGGTGCAGTTTCTTGATCATGAAACATTACTGAATTCTGTGTATATTCTTCATCTTATTTGTTATGTACATATTCACTGTTGTGGAGGGGATGCATTCCAAATGTCATTCTGTATAATATAGAGCTTTCATTTCCTGATTTGAGGTTTTTTTTTTTAAAAAAAAATGCATGAATTCAAAACTGGCTGTGAATAAAAGAACAGATATGCATGTGGTACTGTATAATTAAATAATTTCTTAATGTCATATTATTGATTGTGCAAAATCAGGACTGTCAGCATGGTTACTACCTTTTATAACACCAATCCCTAATGAGCAATTCACTCACAAAATTACTGGAAACGTGAAATAATCCATTTTAGGACAACCACAATTCTTCCATCCTTAGTTTCAAACCAAGCACTCATTCTTTGTAGAACATCTTTAATAATAATAATAATAATAATAATAATAATAATAATAATAATAATAATAATAATAATAATAATAATAATAATAATAATAATAATAATAATAATAATAAGTTGGAAGGGACCTTGGAGGTCATCTAGTCCAAACCCCTGCTCAGGCAGGAAACCCTATACCATTTCAGACAAATGGCTGTCCAGTCTCTTCTTAAAAACTTCCAGTGTTGGAGCATTCACAGCTTCTGGGGGCAGGTTGTTCCACTGATTAATTGTTCTAACTGTCAGGAAATTTCTCCTTAGTTCTAGGTTGCTTCTCTCCTTGATTAGTTTCCACCCATTGCTTCTTGTCCTGCCTTCAGGTGCTTTGGAAAATAGCTTGACTCCCTCTTCTTTGTGGCAGGCCCTGAGATATTGGAACACTGCTATCATGTCCCCCCTCGTCCTTCTCTTCATTAAACTAGACATACCCAATTCCAGCAGCTGTTTCTTATATGTTTTAGCCTCCAGTCCCCTAATCATATTTGTTGCTGTTCTCTGTACTCTTTCTAGAGTCTCAACATCTTTTTTACATCGCGGTGAACAAAACTGGATGCAGTATTCCAAGTGTGGCCTTACCAAAGCATTGTAAAGTGGTATTAACACTTCACGTGATCTTGATTCTATCCCTCTGTTAATACAGCCTAGCACTGTGTTGGCTTTTTTGACAGCTGCAGCACACTGCTGGCTCATATTTAAGTGATTGTCCACTAGGACTCCAAGATCCCTCTCACAGTTGCTACTATTGAGCAAGGTACCACCTATTCTATACCTGTGCATTTGGTTTTTCTTGCCTAAATGTAGAACCTTACTTTTTTCACCATTGAATTTCATTTTGTTAGATAGCACCCATTGTTCAAGTCTGTCAAGATCCTTCTGTATCTTAAGCCTATCTTGAACTACGTCATCCTGTCTAGTCAATTTCTAAGTGACCAAAGACCTTGATTGTTTTTGGTTCTATAGATTATTACTGATGCAGACCAACTTTTCCTAAAATCTTTTATCTTTGAATGTTATGAATTGCCTTAAACTTCAGCCTTTCTCCTTACTTCACCATAATACTAGAGACTTCTTATGAAGCTCCATTAAATAAACATGCCCTCCCAAATTCATGTATTACTATTCTTTGTTGGTAATAAAAAATAATTTTATTCTATTGGACCTTAAGATTGGTTCTTACCCTCACTCCAAGTGTATTAACTTGCCCTTTCCTTTATGGCTATATGGATGGATTGTTTAAGAAAACAAAGCTTGCAACAAGTTTAGATACTTCACTGTTATTTAAAGGTAATCAATACCAATAGACAATTCATTACAAAACTTTGTGGATCATCAGATTCACAAATAAGTGATGCAGAGAGGACATGGGTGGGCCTTTGAACTGTGCTTCAGTGCAACTGTATTTTGGAAAATTGATTTTAAATATATAGTCTAAAAAACAACCACATCAAAATAATGACTAGATAAGCCCCTTCCTGGTGATACTTGGCAAAGGGCAATTTAATTTAATGTTGCATTTTACCTCAAAGATTTGAAGGATTCAGATGGATATATTTAATCTTATGAGCTGGGTGGGGAAGGAATTTTGATTCCAAGGTATTTTGCATTTTGAGTAATTCTCCAGTTATCCAGTTTTGCACGTAGTGGCAAAAACACTGACAAATAATATCTTTTGAAGATGATCGAAGTCATTCAGGGACCTCTGTAGATGGATAGAGTCTTCCTACTGACCTGCATACATTCAGCCATCAGTTCTGTCACTTTGCATGGCCATCCATTCAACATAGGTCTCTGAGCAGCAAATAACAAATTAAAGCAAGAATAAAAACATCAAAAACCAAAAGTCATAACACGCAGGGTGGCATACATAGTTACATGCACAACCCCCTAAATGGAATCAATTTATTTTAGCCAAAGTCCCTGGGAAAAGAGTTGAGTTTTCCATCTAAATCTTGGTGAATTTACCATTCTGCATTGAAATAGCATTGACAAAGGCAGACTTCCAAGGTCCCATCAGTTGGCATAATTTAATTGAGGGGACCCAAAGCATGCTGTTGGATCTCATGGCATAGACAGAAACAATTAGAAACAGCAGAACTTCTTAAACACTATTGTATATAATTAAGATATGTTTCTTTAAAAATACCATGAATAAATTTATAATCTTTTTTCCCAAAAACTCCACTTTTATTTTAATCATGGTTAAAAGATGTAAGAGTCAAAATGTTATATATCAGAATAATAGAAAAAAGTAAAGGTATATATAATTTTCCTTAGCAATCGTTCTTGGCTGACAGTATTTGCACCATATTGGCGTTCACAAACAACTTAATATGGATATGGGGAGGCTATTGTAAGTTTAATTAAGTCTAAGAACATAGCCTATGGTCATGTGAAGATCCACAACATTTATTTTTTTAAGCCCCTGAAACATGTTAACAAACATTTTGGGTTTATTTCATTTTAAAAAAATTCTTAGCCAACAATGCATCTAAAACTAAGAATTCCTTATCAGTAAAACAGCAATATGAATCAATTAAAATCAAATTTAAGAAGGAATAAACCAAGGTTTTTCAGACTATGTTCTATGAAACTCTAGTGTTCCATGAGATATTGATAAAGTTCCATAAGAATCTACTGAGGGGAAAAAAGTTCACTCAGACACAGCCAATTTTCTCTCAATAAAGTTTTCCCTTTAGGTCAGGAGTTCCAGGAATGTTTTTATTTTGCTTGGTTGCTTATTTTTTTAACTAACAATTGTCATATACTGAAAAGATTTGACCACTTCTGCCTTAGACAATAAATATTCTTTCCCCTTTGGCATTCCAAGAAATGTAGAATATATTTCCAAAAGGAATTTTTTGAGGGGGATCTCTTCTGTGCAATAAGGAAAAACCTATCATTAATGCATGAAATATAATTTTTAAAATAACCTGAATCCATTGGGTACAGATTATAAATTTTGCTTATAAGTGAACCATGGAAAGCAGCCCATCAGACCATCTATCTTCAATAGCCACCTCTGGCGGCTTACTTATGTAATACTAACTTTTTGTAATTATTTTTATTTCCAATGGCAGACACATCAGACATTCCAATAAAAGCAGCATAGGTTCACAAATGTCTATGGAGATTCTCAGTCATCCAGGTCATGGTTGTCCCAGAATAGCAAAGTTGCCTTGTGAAAAAGCATCTTTGGGATATCAGTTCAAAAGATAGCACACTTATTAGCAATATGGTTAATGGAATGAGGGGTGGGGAAAGAAACAAATATCAGGGGTCCTAGGTACTCTCTGAGCTTGTTTGTTTTCTTGCAGACATTTCATTACCCTAACTAGGTAACATCATCAGTGCTAGTAAAGAGTATTGTTTGCTGTCAGTTTATATTCCAATATAAACCAATATCAATATCATTGATATTGAGACCAATATCATTAGCACTTCAGATAAATTACCAGATTTACCTCATCTAATTGGGCCTGTGGAAATACAAAACATTTTTGTTTTCACCATTTATTAAAAAGTAGATGTACAATCAAACCAAGTTAACTAGAGATGCTGATTTAAGAAGAGTAACATATTTCAGCACCTGCATCACCCAACAGCTAAAATAAGTAATTTAGACTAGAACAATAATTGTAAACAAAGTGTTTTGGCTGCACCAAGACTCATTCTGACAAATTTATCCATTCAAATGCAAGGCTGCTCCAATATTTATGTGGTGGCAACTTTTCAGTTGTGGTACCTTGTGGGAAGAATCCAGAGAAAGAAATATTTTGGGGTATATTAAAAAGGCAGAATATATTTCTCCAAAGAAATAATGGAGAAGATCTTTAAAAAGGACAGAAACCAGCCCCAGTTTCTCTCCTCCAAGCAGAAACTCAGCAGAAACCAGCTTTTAGAAATGCAGATTTAATAATCCATTCAGAAAGGTTGGAGCCAGGAAACTAGAAGCTGATGAGATTAGACAAAGACAAAGAACCCTAAAATCTACATACCCCGACCCAAACTCTAAAAGACATGACCTTTGGTGACATAATAGGATTAACCCACCATCAGAACACCAAAAGGACATACTGAGACTCAGGTCAAAGTACATGGCACAGGAAATACAAAGCCTCAAACAGGAACAGAAAACAACCTCAAAATCCCCAGAAGGTATAAAAACTCACCACTCCCAGCTACATGTGGTCAGCTTTCCCAGAGCCTTCTTTCTGTCTGGCTCTCCTCTTCAATAAACTACAACCTTCTTTCTAAAGCAGTCCCCATTTTGTTTATTCCCAGCTTGGACTGGACCCTGATGAAGATTTTTCTTTCAACAATCTTTTAGAACTAAATCCTTTAAAAACTATTCCTTCTTATCAATGCACTCCTTAATCTGATGGAGGAGTAAATTCCTAAGGTTCCTTACAATAGAAACAGGCCATGAGTCCAATATCTCTTCTGTGTTATGGTTTGAAGCTTCTTTCTCAGACATTCTCAGTCAGGTTTGGATTATTAGTGCTATCATTATAACTGAGGCTTTAAGAATTTACAGATCAGCTAAAGTGTGAACTTTATTTACAGGGAAAGACATTAAAAGCTCCAATATTATTAGTGTATCCAATATTTCTTTGTGCATACATAACATTCCTAATTGGATGAAGGTGTCTAGCTGTGGGTCTGATGGCATCTAAACCATCCAAGACAGAGTTCTGCACACAGTAAGTGTAAGTGAAGTACTTTTAAAAAAGAGTTGTGCATATTTAGGAAGTAACCATTTTGTTGAAAAAACTAATCAGTGGAATTAAAGATCTCCCTTTAGAAAAGGTGATTGGAATTAAGTAGCTTAAATTTTTAATAGCTGACATTATTATTTGTTGTTTAAGGAATTATACTCTAACCTTCAGTGCTTCCCAGGATTATTTCTGGATATTAGGATTCAGAAGAAATGCATTTTGAGGTTAAAGAAGACTATTCCTCATAGTCATAGCATAAAACAGTGCAAAACAATGCAAAGGTTTAGTTCAATGTGTAGTGCAAAGCGAAAGGTTTTGGTTATTTTAGTCATGATGTTTGCAGTTGGTCTGATGAAAAGCTATACAAAAAGAGATGGTTTGCATCCACCACAGAAAGGGGCTGAATTAAAAATCATTTACGGCTTTTGTAATTAAAAAAATAATCACGTGTCAGATCTGAAATGAATGAAGTTATAATTAACTAAAGGCAGTTCTAATCAATCATCTTTTCTTGGAGTAATTACAATTCTTTTCATTTATGTCAAGCAATTGCCAGGTGGGAACGTCAAAGCTCTTTTCAGCCTTAAAAGTTGCAAAATAAAGAATGAGGTATTCTCTTAGAAATTGTTGTTTAAGTTCAAGGCATTGTGTTCCTTAAAGCCAATATCAATGCTGCTTGTCAAATGGGATTGGGTATGCTACTGAGATAGATGATGGTATAGATAGCTGTAGCTATAGATAAAGCAATCATAATATCTATATATATATATATATGAATGATGCATCAAAGAAGAACTTTGCTATAATAAGTCTGTTAGGAATTTATTTATTTAGCATATGACACATTTTTTAGGGAACATCAATGTGTCTGTGTTTTATTTGTGTGTGTATGTGTGTGTATGTGTGTGTGAAAAAACCTCCCCATCCATGCTTAATATTCTGCTCTATCCAAAACACGTATGTATCAGATATAATTAGGGCAAAATCTGCTATATTAGTAACATAGCCAAATGTATTTTGTTTACTTCCTTTAAAGAGTATGAATAAATAAAAACCTAGCATGTTGATGTCCCATGTTGAGTGAGCATTGTCCAGTATTTCAGTTTTGATCCTATGATCTCTTCAGTCTTTTCATCTCTTTCTAGACTGCTAACCTACAGGATAGTCTGTTTGATTAGCTCTGATATTAAAAGACCACTGTGTTGTCAGTAATCTCTGGAGTCCTTTTCTGCCTTTTTCTTAGCTACTGTGATTTCACAACTGATACCTTGAATCAAATAGCTGAATGATAAAAAAAAAAGAGAGAGAGAGAGAGACAGAGAGCTTCAAGTTTTCAAGTTTTTGAGCAAATTCAGGTAATCTGTCTGTGTGAGCAGACAGTTCTTCTGGATGCAAATCATTTCAGATGCTATATACTCTCATCACATAGAATAGCTAACCACAGGTAGAGATACATACAATTCCTAAAGGAAAATTATAATATTAAATTGTCATTAATGGGGAAGAACATACAATGCTAACAACCTTATTCAAGATTTTTCTAAATTATGAATATTAAAAACTACTAACAAAATGAACATACCTGGTGTCTCCCAGAAGTCACTGAATTTATAGAAACTAAGTAATTAGTCTAGTGCAATTTGCCATTTGAGACTGACAAATAGTGTGGGATGGCTGACAGAATATGACTGACTGGGCTGGCTATTTTCTCATTTCAGTAAATGGAGAGACAGATGGCCAAATAGCTTGAACTAAAACAAAAAAATGAACTTGTATAAATGTTGGCAGCAATGTTAAATGGGCATTCCCTGTGAAATATTGCAAGAGGGCACAACCTGTGTGAAAGGAACAACATGGTGGTAGTCTTAGAATACTGATGTATAAATAATGAATAATGCATTTCCCTTAATTATAAATTAATTTGTCTGATTAATGTTTTTATGATGGAAATCTGAGACATTAATAATGATTAACCTATTTAGAAAAGTGGGTTGCTGACTAAGGTAATATTTTCACAACATTGGCACTAGAACAGTACCTCTGTCTTTACTATTTATGTGGATACAGATGGAGAATATTGCAATGTTGCTCTTGCCACCTCTCTGAAAAATAGAGTTTGAATGAATTCAGCTCCTCTACACCTCATCTTATTTTTACAAGAAATATACACAAGATTACAATCCTTTATTTTTGCTTAAATTAATGTGAAAATATTTGGAGGAGATGCAGATTAATTTGAGACTATGGGAATATCTACTCTTACTTTAAACTGCTCTCCTGTACTTATGAGAATTTAAGTCTATAGCAGTTTAACAGAAATATATCCAGACCCACACTGGAAGAGAAACATCAGGACTGTCATTCATTCATTCATTCATTCATTCATTCATTCATTCATTGAATATAGAAGCTATGCATTCCAGATGACTCTAGATGGGCTAACCAGTAAGATAAAAAACAATACAAGTTAGAGGATCATAAATAATAAATAAATGGATAAAAATTGGTCCCAGATCCAGTGGAGATTGCTAGTCCAATCGGTATTTTTTTCATGATATTGTCTGTTTATCCTTGTTTCAGTGTTAACTTGTCATTGGAAGAGTAGCTGGAATTGGAAGATTAATTCATTCTTAGAATCTGTGAAACAAGAAAAGTTCCACAGCCATTATTGCTGGTAAAGAAAATGAAATATCTGCCTTTGAACTACTAATATGCAATATACAGTAAATTAAACCAATCTACATCATCTAAATCATCTTAACAGAATAGATTTTTCCCCATCAATTTTTACAGGGAGGAACAGTTGTACAAAAATTGAGAGGAAAAATGCATCCAATACTAATTAGAAATGATGAGAAAACTGCAATTAGCGGCAATATTCATTAATGCCAAGCAGTGGCATTTTGGAAAAATACCCAGTTTGCTTTGGTAACTGGTTAGACAAATATATTTAGGGACCTAATTTTAATCTTTGAATTTGGATCTTAAAACCATCATGCCATCCCTGATTCATTAGTTCTAATGTTTTTTTGTAACTTTACTTTTCATAACTACTGTATAATTATATATCAATTTGTATATGTGTGAGAGAGTATACTTTATAATTTTTTAAAAAATAATTTTATTAAAAGTTTTGATTACAATAGTAAAAATTACTACAAATTAAAAAGAAAAGAAAAAGATGCAAGAAAATGGGAAAAGAGAAAAAAAAAGGAAACAAAATTTTCACCCTCATCATGACAAGAATAAACAGTTTCTTCACCTCCTCTTAAGGAACATATATAAAACTCTTCATCCTATAACCCATCTCTTAACTATAGGCAAACCCAATAAAGAATGCCTTTTTGAATCCTGATTTCAGCAAAACCCCCAGAGTACTAAAATAGTAACATTAATTAAGAGATACAAAACTCAACATTCCAAATCTCAACACCTAATTTAAGCAAGTTCACATTTGAAAGTCATAAAGTAGTCCCAGTATCCTAATGTGAACAAAAGACTAAAGTTTTAAAAAGGACAAAGAGACAACATTTCTCCTGTAAAGATAACAAGCTCACAAATATACCTTACTTTAAGTGGAAAGACAATTAGATAAATGATATATGTTTAGGATACCCAAAGTAACTGTAAGGGAAAAGGCTCAAGCACCAGATTAACTGTAAACAAATCCAATGTATATTTTCTCCATTCCAGATGTCAGCAATTCCAAAGAGAACAACCCCAAATAAAAAGTGCCATTAAAATAAATATTCCATATCTTATTAACTCTAAGCAAATCCAACATCAGAAAATATAAAGGAATTTCAGTATCCTAGTGTGAACAAAAGACTGAAATTTAACATGACAAGGAGATAATTTCTCCTTTAAAGAGAACAAACTCACAAATGTTTCTTGCTTTAACTGAAAAGACAGTTAGAAACAAAGCCAAATTAAATGTTGTCAGATTAGAATATCAATCAATCAATCAATCAATCAATCAGAATAGAGCTGGAAGGGACCTTGTAGGTCTTCTAGTCCAACCCCCTACTCAAGCAGGAGGCCCTACACCATTTTAGATAGGTGGCTGTCCAGTCTTTTCTTAAAAACCTCCAGTGATGAAGCACTTACAACTTCTGAAGGCAAGCTGTTCCACTGGTTAATTGTCCTCACTGTTAGGAAGTTTCTCCTTAATTCCAGGTTGCTTATCTCGTTGATTAGTTTCCATCCATTGTATCTTGTCCTGCCTTCTGGTGCTTTGGAAAATACTGTAAGTTGACCCCCTCAAATAGTGGAATACCGCTATCATGTCACCCCTATTCCTTCTTTTCTCTAGACTAGCCATATCCAATTCCAGCAACTCTTCTTCATAAGTTTTTGTCTCCAGGCCCTTAATCATCTTAGTTGCTCTTCTTTGCACTTTTTCCAAAGTCTCAACATCAATAACAGAATGCAGTATTTTAGGTGTGGTCTTACTAAGGATTTATAAAGTTGCACTAATACTTCACTTGATTCTATGCCTCTATTTATACAATCAAGGATTGTATTAGCTTTTTTAGCTGCCATCGCACACTGCTGGCTCTTATTTAAGTGATCGTCAACTAGGACTCCAAGGTCCCTCTCAGAGTTACTGTTTTTAGAATAAATAACAGAGTTGGAAGGGACCTTGTAAGTCATCTAGTCCAACCCCCTGCCCAAGCAGGAGTCCCTACACCATTTCTGACACATGGCAGTGCAGTCTCTTCTTGAAAGCCTCCAATGATGAAGCACCAACAACATCTGAAGGCAGTCTGTTCCATTGGTTGGTTGTTTTGTGAGGAAATTTCTCCTTATTTCCAGGTTGAATCTCTCCTTGATCAGTTTCTATCCATTATTTCTTGTTTGGCCTTCAGGTGCTTTGGAAAATAGGTTGACCCCCTTCTCTCTGTGACAGCCCCTCAAATATTGGAACACTGCTATCATGTCTCCCCTGTTCCTTCTCTTCACTAGACTAGCCATGCCCAGTTCCTGTAACTGTTTTTCATATGTTTTAGCCTCCAGTGTCCTAATCATCCTTGTTACTCTTCTCTGCACTCTCTCCAGAGTCTCAACATCTTTTTTATAGTGTGGAGACCAAAATTGATTGCAGTATTCTAGGTGTGATCTTATTAAGGTTGTATAGAGTGGTATTAGTACCTCACGTGATCTTGATTGGATCCCTCTGTCAATGTAATTTAGGATTGCATTGACTTTTTGGGCTGCTGGCCCACACTGTTATCTCATATTTAATTGATTGTCCACTAAGACTCCAAGATCCCTCTCTAAGTTGCTGCTATTAGGCCTAGTTTCACCCAATCTATATGTATACTTTTGGTTTTTCTTGCCTAAGTGTAAGACTTTACTTTTCTCTATGTTGAATTTCATTTTGTTAGATAGGGCCCATTGTTCAAATCTGTCAAAATCTTTTTGGATCCTGAGCTTGTCTTCTGGGGTGTTGGCTATTCCTGCCAGCTTAGTGTCATCTACAAATTTGATGAATTCCCCTTCAATTCCCTCATCTAAGTCATTTATGAAGATATTGAAGAGTACTGGGCCTAAGATGGAACCTTGTCATACTCTATTGCTTACATCCTTCCATGTAGATGTAGTACCATTAATTAATTACTAAATTAATACTATTTAATACTAAAATAATATGTAAAATAACTTTAGAGAAAAAACCTTGGGTATGTTAACTTTTAGCAAATCAAATATACATTTCTCAGTCCAAATGACAGCAAATCAAAAATAAAATCAGCAAAATGACATGTACTATTTCAATCCTGATGCCTTTTTATGTAAATCAATACTGTGCCTTTTTATGTAAAACAATCTTGCTCTTTAATCAATTTGTATGATTATTGATTGTTTCAAATTTCTTCAAAACTTTAAACAACCTGCTTTGTAAATCTAGCAGAAATAAATTATTTCAACTGTTCTCTGGGATTGTCATTTCTATTTACTTCTTAATTTTTAAAGCTTCATCCATTTTTTTTTATGTCTGATGGCAAATTCTTGTTCAAATTCTTGTTCATGTTGTTCTCAAACTTTGTTACATGTTTTTTTCTGAACCTTCTTCTTCTGGGAACAGACTGTTCCCAAAAAGACACAGCACAACTGACATTATTGATTCAAAATCCCAATGTAGTTCCTCAAAAATGTCTCTGAATGACATTGCTTATCTTGTTATGTCTTCAATATCAAAAACAAAAGTGCATTAAATGATTTAAAATTGATTTCAAAGTCTTAATATTCAAAATCCAATATTCAAACATTTTCTTTTCTGTCATATATTTTTATTTGTTTCCAGAGTTAAAATACAAAAGAAAAAGAATACAAAACACAAAAACAAAGACTAAAGTGTAAAAACAAAATATTAACATACACATAAAATATCTCCCCAGTTGAATTCTGATAAATATATTTCAGCAATAATAATTGTTTCCTCCCTTGCAAAACAGGGCAGCAATTTATACACTTCTACATCTACATTGACAAAATTGCTATATAACCTTAACAAATATTATAAATATAGAAATCTATTATCAGCCAACGAAATTTTACTACCCTCTTTCTACCCTCTATAAACAGTTAACAGGTAATCCCAACAACAAAGCTAAACTTCAAAGCCCTCTGTTAAAAATCTGTTATTGTATTTAACTCACAGAAAGTCCACAAGCAGCTTCTGACTTCTCATAAACCCATTATAACCATTGTTTCTGATCTGTCCAGGATCAAATGCCATTGACTGATTCTTAATAATAATAGCAACACCTTCCACTTTATTTACTTTTCTTTAAAATTATAAATTGACTGCTTTTCCAAACAACTGCTTTTCCAAACAACTGCTTTTCACTCTCCAAAAATGTAGATGTCCATTAAGAATATTTCCATAGCACTTGTTGATCAGTAAATTTTCCAGCAAATTGGGACTCAGTGTTCTGATGATCATTCTCACAGCAGAAAGAAAAAAAAAGAGAAAATAAAAAAGAATGTTCCTGTCTTTCTTAAAAATAAAAAAGCAAGGATATGTACAAAAATAAAATGAAGCAATGGAGTTCTTTTAGAAAAGCTAATAAAATGAAAAAAAAAATCCTTAGAGTAAAATTCTGGTATAAATCAGAACAAGTCACTTTCACTGCAAAGAAAATAAACCCTAAAGCTGCAACTTCCTTGCAGTGAAAGAGAAAATGTTTTAAAACTCCAGAATAAAATGATGAAAATTTACAGCTGTAATCAAGCAAAATGGCATAGAGCAAATAAGCATTCAGCCAGACTATTAACAAAAGGTGATGTTAAGAACAAAGGTGCACTTAAAAATGCAAGCAGTGACTGGAAAAGATAGAAACCTGACCACTCCAGCCACTCTTACCAAGAATTGCAATCTTCTAGCTTCTCTTCCCAGATCATTCCTAATTATTCCCATTCAAATCTGGGGAGCACTCTGCCCCAAAAACTAGCTTTGGCTGCAAAGTCAGCTGTTTGTTGGCAGGGAGGAAAAAAATGCTCTGCTGTTCAGCACATCATTTTCTGAGGAACTTTATTCTAACATTTTCTGAGTTCTTAATCTGTTTTTAAGTTTTTATAGCCAAAATCTTATCTTGTTTTTTGCTCTTTATTTTAAACTCTTAAAGGCTATAAAGATACATCTTGATTTTCTTTCATTAAGGACTGAAATCACTCAGCTGGTGTTATGTCAGTTATGTCATTTTGAAGTGGTTTAACTTCTTTAAGTTAGTGCCTTTAAGTTAAGTGCCTTGGGCACAAAGCCAGCTGGATGATGTTGGGCCAGCTACTTTTTCTCAGCCCTAAGGAGGTAGCAATGGCAAACCATGTTGGAAAAAACTTGACCAAGAAAAATGCTGGGAATTGTCCAGGCAGTCTCTGAGAATCAGACATGATTGAACAAAAGGGGGGAAAAAGAAATCGTCTTTAAAGCAATTAATAGGCAATTTCCAAATTGCCTACTAGCAAGAGAAATGGAGAAAGCTAGGGAGTTCCAGAAAAACATATACTTCTGCTTCATTGACTATGCTAAAGCCTTTGATTGTGTGGATCACAATAAATTGTGGCAAGTTCTTAAAGAGATGGGAGTACCAGACCATCTTATTTGTCTCTTGAGAAACCTATATGCAGGTCAAGAAGCAACAGTGAGAACTGGACACGGAACCACTGATTGGTTCAAAATTGGGAAAGGAGTCCAGCAAGGTTATATACTGTCGCCCTGCCTATTTAACTTATATGCAGAGCACATCATGAGAAAGGCAGGGCTAGATGAATCAAAAGTTGGAATTAAGATTGCCGGGAGAAATATCAACAACCTAAGATATGCAGATGATACCACTCTAATGGCAGAAAGTGAAGAGGAACTAAAGAGCCTCTTGATGCAGGTGAAGAAGGAGAGTGCAAAA
>NW_015386774.1:27851-35386 GCF_001527695.2 Protobothrops mucrosquamatus | reverse complement strand
TCTCTCTATATCTCTATCTCTCTCTCTCTCTCTCTCTCTCTCTCTCTCTCTCTCTCTCTCTCTCTCTCTCTCTCTCTCCCTCCCTCCCTCCCTCCCTCCCTCTTATCTATCTATCTATCTATCTATCTATCTATCTATCTATCTATCTATCTATCTATCTATCTATCTATCTATCTATCTATCTAACTATCTATCCATCCATCCATCCATCCATCCATCCATCCATCTCTCCCTCTCCCTCTCCCTCTCCCTCTCCCTTCTATCTATCTATCTATCTATCTATCTATCTATCTATCTATCTATCTATCTATCTATCTATCTATCTATCTATCTATCTATCTATCTATCTATCTATCTATCTATCCCTCTCCCTCTCCCTCTCTCTCCCTATTATCTGTCTGTCTGTCTGTCTGTCTGTCTGTCTGTCTGTCTGTCTGTCTATCTGTCTATCTATCTATCTAATTTTTTCTAGTAGTCTTTAATAAATTTCAGGACAACCCTGCTAGAGGTTAGTAGTTATTAATAGTGGTTGTAATCTTTATTTTGGTCATCAATCAGTAAAAGTTACATTCAATGGTAAAATTAAAACCATTCCATTATGCCAATCATTTAACCTATATTCTCTAAGAATGGCTAGGGTTTAAAGCAGGGGTGTCAAACTGCTGGCCCGTGGGCCAGACGCATCATCCGGAAGCCGCACCCACCCCATTGCTGGCAATGGCAAAACTGTCCCGATATGTTGCACAACGTCGCGAGTTTGACATGTCTGGTTTAAAGTGTCAGCATTAATATAAAAACACAGTACCAATACCTTTAAGGTGATAGACATAAGTAGGATTTCAAAATCAACAAATATAAAAGGCATACTGTTGTAGAATACTATATATAATGCTAAAAAGATTAGGTAAAAATGGTTAGAAAGTATATAAAATCACAGCATTATTAATAGAGTCCAGTGTTTCAACCTGAATATTAATGGGGTGATTGTAATATTATAATAGCTTCCAGTAGAACTGAATAAATGTGTAAGGTTCATTTTCTCTTAAATTTAAATTTGTTTCTTTAAAAAAATACCCTCAAAATCTTCCTCCCTCTTTTTAAAAAACTTTCATTAGTAACCTTATTTAACATCATACCATCATCATGACATTTTACTAGTCAATAATTTAACATTCAGAAACTAAATTCTAGGGATAGGAAACTAATCTCTCTCTCTCTCTCTCTCTCTCTCTCTCTCTCTCTCTCTCTCTCTCTCTCTCTCTCTCTCTCTCTCAGTTCTAGGTTGCAATTGAGTTTTCTAGCTTCAAATGCAAGGAGCAAGCAATGGCTATTTAAGAAATAAATAAACCAGATTTTTTTTTGAAGCCAACCAATATCTGCTAATTAAAACTCATGCTATTGAGTGCAGTTTGCTTTCTCTTTAAATTCTGCATGTTTATTTATCTTGCTAAAATATGTCTTCAATAGAAAGGCATAAATAGTAACTTTTTTTTTAGTCTTAATAGTTTAGGAGATGAATATTTTGACCTGATTAAATGACAAAATTTGAATTGCCAGAAGCCAATATTACCACTCTAGAGGACTTTCTGGAAGGAAAAGAAATGACATAGAAGTTTCTCCAGTTATTTCATCTCTATAAGCATTTCAGAATGGTGGCATGAGAAATATATGCTTTAACTGTCCCCTATTACAGGGGTCCCCAACCCCCCGTCTGTGGACCAGTACCGGGCCGCGGCATGCCAGCAACTGGTCCGCACAAACAAGCAAAGCCCCATCTGCGGGATGCAGGCAGCACGCAAAACCACGCACCCTCCAGTCCATGGAAAAACCTATCTCCACGGAACTGGTCCCTGGTGCCCAAAAGGTTGGGGACCTCTGTCCTATTACATAGGCATGCATGATTTTTAACTGTAGCATCAGTTTCTTTGCAACTTCTTCTATGCCCACAAATTNGTTTCTACTTTATAGCAAACATGAAAACATTTGTTTGTGTTCATCAGAGCTTATTTATTATTGATATTATGGTTATGGTATCATATTGCCAATCAATTCTTTCTTTTATCTTAATAAATTTAAATCCAGCTCATTCCTCTGGAAAGTACAGCTTTCCTGTATTATCTATACTGATAAGAATTGTAACCACATACTGTAGTTAGCAGTAATAAACTTACTTTCCCTTCCAATGAACTGTGATGGCATTCACTTAGAAAAGGCTCATGACATTAAAGACACATGTGCTTTATCTGCAGAAGGTAGGGCATGTTTAATGAATTTCTGCATGAGCTTCATTTACAGTATTCTCCAAGCATCCACTAAGCTGTTCTCTTTGCTATTTATTTAATGTTATCTTTGAATATCTGATGTTTTAGCACCCCTGGGCTGTAACTTCTCAATAGAAAATAGTCATGTTTCAATTTACCAAAGAGAAGTATCTCCATTATCCAGGAGGCTAAGATATCCCTACAAGCATACAAAGGGATACAAAAAGCTTCTAACTCTGCATTTAAGTCAGACTTGTTTATAGGTTTGATCTAGTAGTTGAGTTATCAGGACACAGTGAGTTCTACTCCTGCTTTAGGCATGAAAGCTGGCTGGCTGACTTTGGGCCAGTCACTTTCTCTCAGCCCAACTCACCTCACAGGTGAGTTGTTGTGAGGAAAATAGGAAGAGGAAAGAATATTAGGTATGTTCACCACCTTGAGTTATTTATAAAAATAATAAAGGGAAAATTTTTTAAATATGTATTTGGATGAATTCCTTTATAGTTTCACTAAAGGCATATCTCCTGAATATATGGTTTAGAGAGATAATATGAGACCAGAATCACCTGAGAAACATATTCCTATTCTCTGACCTTTAAGGCTACAAATGATAGTGAGTGTCTGACAGAGATTCTTGCAAGATATGTTGGTAAATCTCAAGCAGGATGTTCTCAGGTCTCTGTACTAAAGAACAAATACATTTAGTACATTACTCCAGCTAGGGAACATTATATTTGAGTACACCTAATATAAAAATTAGCTAGACCAAATCAAGAGGGCAATTAACTCTGAAGGTTTGCCTTTTAAAATATGCTGCCTGAAAAACAGTTTTAGCATTAGTAAAATAGCAGAAACATGAAAGCAGCATGAGCTGGGCAGCCATGTGCCTTAAACTTTCAGTAAATATGGTCAGAAAAATCTTGTGCCAGAATATTGACAAGCTTAGCTTCCCCTCTATATTTTTCCCAGCAGAAGAGATGAGTTATGTTGCAAAAACTCTATTGAATGTTTGCCATTATTAATATTTCCACATTTGTTTACTTGCATTATTCTAATTTATCAAGTTGAGAAAGTTCGGTTACCACTTAAGTCTGCAGAATAGGTCAACAAATAGCAAGCACAAATCATTGTGAATGCCTATGCTGAGACTGCTGTTTCTTTGCCTACTCACTGGAATAACAAAATATCACTCTCTGAAGGCCACTTTGTCTGAGGATTCCAAATAGGTTGCTTGGTGTTTTCATCCCATGTGTTTGGAAAGGACATAATATGCTAGATTAAAGTACTCATTAAATTAAGTAAAAATGAGTCAACAAACAAACTTGTTTAAGCAGAGAGTTAAAACAATAATGCATTCATTCAGGGGCCAAAGACAATTCAGTGCTTAAGTTAAGGCAGTTTACTTTCTACCAAGTAAGTAATAAACATCTTTTAGTTTCACATATTGTGGCATGTCCTCAGGAAGGAGAAACAATACTTTCACTCACTGTGGCTCTATACAGTTAATTATGTTGTGTTTTAAGAATTAAAAGGACTTCACCCATATTGTGTCAATAATGTTTACTTAAGGTTTGTAAGGCAACCCATGCTTATTTTCATTTTTATTATCTTATCTTGTTCGATATTTTAGAAAATGTTTTATCTTTGATCTAATCCTTTGCTTTTCCATTTTTTTTCAAGGATCCTGGGACAGTAAAACTCAGACAATTGGTTAAAGCTCCCCAAGAACATAATCTGCTGATACCAGGGACTGCAAATCAAGGTAAGACAGCAACTAACAAAAGCATACAGATCATATTGTTAAAGGAAGTGAATGAGAGAAAGTAAATCTTTATGTCATTTACAGATACATGCAATATAATTTCACATGCAAATATATACAACATGAGAAGAATGTTCATTTTGATGCATCAATAAGATGCCACATTTTCCTGTTTCTTGAAAAAAAAATTACTTCTGTGGAATAGGAAAGTCAATGGAATAGGAATTTTGAAGTTACTGAGGATTACTAAGCTGAGAGGCATTTCAATATTCAGTATTGATTTTATAATTTATTGTATTACCTTACTTTTTATTTTATTTTAACTATTTATGTATGTGATGCTTTGGTTTAAATTTTTAATTTGGAAGCTAGTCATAGTCATATAGAAAGATAATTTTCTAAGGGGACGAATTTCTGTTTACTTTCAAAAAGCAGGTGTGAAGACTTTGGAATTAAAATTTAGGGGGTGGGGAGTTCTTTTTGTAGACCTTGCTAGCCTAACTGCATACTCATTGCTCATGTGATAGGGCCATCCTTCCTGGCTGACCGTAATTGCCTTAATTGTCCCGCCTCCTCTTTTTTGCACTCCAGTTCTACACCCTTTCCCCCTCCCATCCTTGTCAATCTCTTCCTTCCTAGCATTGTTGCCATTGGTATACTTTCTAACTGCTCCCTCATGCTCGTTCCAGGCCGCACGTTCAGGTCCAGTGCTCCAAAAGTCTTTCCATTACCACTCCCCTTCTTTCTATCCCGTTTGTCTGCCCGTAGTTCTTGCCTTCCACTATCTATCCCTGTTAGTCTTATTTCCTCCGGTTTCCTTCCACACTTGGGTGTGCGTGCGCACAACCGTATCCCGTCTCTCTGCTCCGTCTGCCTACAATCAGTTGGGCTGCCCGCTGGCTTGTCCTTAAGCCCAGTCCCCCTCATCCTTACTGATCCTATCCTTCCTAATGTTGTTGTCGTTGGTGCCTCTGCCAACTGCCTCCCCCTACCCCCCTTCTCTTTCTTATCCCGTTGATCCACCCACTGTCTCAGCCTTCCCCTGTTTGTCCTTCCGGGCTCCATTACTTCCAAACTTTCTGAGTGCCTGGACATGTGTGCGCATAGCCGCGTCCTATCCTTCTGCCTCATATGTCTATGCTCAGCCGAACCACTTGTTGCCTCACCCTCAGTTCCACTTCCCCCCCTTTGCCGATCCTATCTTTCTTGGTGTCATTGTCCTTGACGCGCCCTCCATCCCTACCTCCCTATGTATTTTGGGTCGTATGGCTAGGTCTGGCATCCCAAATGCCTTCTCATTCCTGCTCCCCCCTGTTGACATTGGTCTGAACGTTCGTCCAGCTTTCCACCATCTGTCCCTGCTGGCCCTATTTCTTCTGATTTCCCTTTGCGCATCCTATTGTTCCACCTCGTCTGTCCATGGTCAGCTGAGCTGCCCGCTGATTCACTCCCAGATTCACTCTCTCTCATCCTTATTACCCCTATCCTTCCTAGCATCGTTGTCATTGATGTATCTCTCAACCGCCCCCCTCATAATCGTTCTTGGCTGCACGATCGAATCTCGCACCATCGATAGTTCTCCATGGCGGTTGGCAGAGGCACCAATGACAACAACATTAGGAAGGATACGATCAGTAAGGATGAGGGGGAATGGGCTTAAGGACAACCTGGCAGGTAGCCCAACTGATCGTAGGCAGACAGAGCAGAGAGATGGGATACAGTTGTGCGCACGCATACCCAAGTATGGAAGGAAACCAGAGGAAATAAGACTAACAAGGATGAGGAGGACTGAGCTTAAGAACAAGCCGGCAGACAGCCCAACTGATCGTAGGCAGGCGGAGCAGAGGGAAGGGACACGGTTGTGCGTACGCACACCCAGGTGTAGAAGGAAACTGGAGGAAAGAAGACTAACAGGGATAGATAGTGGAAGGCAAGAACTACAGGCAGACAAAGGGGATAGAAAGGAGGGGAGCGGTAATGGAAAGACTTTTGGAGCACTGGACCTGAATGTGTGGCCTGGAACGAGCATGAGGGAGCGGTTAGAAAGTATACCAATGGCAACAGCGCTAGGAAGGAAGAGATTGACAAGGATGGGAGGGGGAAAGGGTGTAGAACTGGAGTGCAAAAAAGAGGAGGCGGGATAATTAAGGCAATTACGGTCAGCCAGGAAGGATGGCCCTATCACATGAGCAATGAGTAAGCAGTTAGGCTAGCAAGGTCTACAAAAAAACCTCCCCACCCCCTAAGCTTCACGCTGAGGATGCTGGCAGTGGACCAGCGAAAGCTAAGTTGTTTTTTAATATTGTAAATAGTTGTTTTTATTGTTTTTAAAAATCCTTTTAACAATAAACAATCGGTTTATACCCCTCTCAGAGATTGAAGATTGTGTTATTGAACAGATATGCCCAGGATTCGCATTTTCGCAGACACACAGACATACAGTAACATCTGCAGACATAATTGTCTAATCTTCCTATTATCTGGTGGACAATTTCTATTTTTTAAAAAAGAAAACTGCCAGTATCACAGACATTATCTTGTATAGGTAATCCTTGATTTACAACAGTTCATTTAGTGACCATTTGAAGTTACAACACAGAAAAGTGACTTGTGATCATTTTTCGCACTTACAACCATTGCAGCATCACGTGATCAGAATTCAGATGCTTGGCAACTGACTCACATTTATGAAGATTGCAGTGTCCTGGGGTCACATGATCACCTTTTGTGACATTCCAACAAGCAAAGTCAATGAGGAAATGAGAATCACTTAATAACCATGTTACTAACTTAACAACTGCAGTGATTCACTTAACAGCTGTGGCAAGAAAAATCGTAAAATGGGGCAAAGCTCACTTAACAAATGTTTCACTTAACAACAGAAATTTTGGGCTCAATTGTGATCATAAGTTGAGGACTACCTGTATAAGAAACTAAAGAAAATAGAAGATATTTTCTGTAAACATGGAGCTTTATGCTAGACTCTTGGTTTATGCTAAATCAAGAGAACTTTAAGGAGTTATTTTTCTACCATTCCAATGAAGCATATGAAATGAAATGTGTCTTTCCTTAGAAACAACACAGTTTGCTAGCACCATCAAAATGTCTGTGTATACGGAGATAAAAGTGATGTACCCTTTAATAAACAATATGTTAATAACCTCTGTTCACAGAAGCGCCAAATGCTTGTCTCAGAAATCATCTACACATTGCTAAGTAATACACATATAACACAAAAGAAAAGAGAAAAGTAAACAGAACAGAATGGAAATAATGAATAAGCACTAATAATGTGAATGGCATTGGTGGTACACATGCATCATTAAAAATCAGAGGAGACAACCGAGCAACTGACAATAAAATGTTTAATAAAAAGAACCAAAGCGGGATAGGACTGAGTGTATGCTGCCTATCCAATTAAGATATCTAACAAGAAAATAAAAAAGCAGCAGCAGACAATTAGGGAATACTTCACAGGATTTGAATTGGGAAAGAACTGTTTGAAAAAAAAG
>NW_015386774.1:22566-27213 GCF_001527695.2 Protobothrops mucrosquamatus | reverse complement strand
AGGATCTGGACAGACTTGAACACTGGGCACTATCTAACAAAATGAAATTCAATGGTGAAAAAAGCAAGGTTCTACATTTAGGCAAGAAAAACCAAATGCACAAGTACAGCATAGGTGGCACCTTGCTCAATAGTAGTAACTGTGAGAGGGACCTCGGAGTCCTAGTGGACAATCACCTAAATATGAGCCAGCAGTGTGCAGCTGCCAAAAAGGCCAACACAGTGCTAGGCTGCATTAACAGAGGGATAGAATCAAGATCACATGAAGTGTTAATACCACTTTACAATGCCTTGGTAAGGCCACACTTGGAATACTGCATCCAGTTTTGGTCACCGCGATGTAAAAAAGATGTTGAGACTCTAGAAAGAGTTCAGAGAACAGCAACAAAGATGATTAGGGGACTGGAGGCTAAAGCATATAAGGAACGGCTGCTGGAATTGGGTATGTCTAGTTTAATGAAAAGAAGGACGAGGAGGGACATTATAGCAGTGTTCCAATATCTCAGGGGCTGCCATAAAGAAGAGGGAGTCAAGCTATTTTCCAAAGCGCCTGAAGGCAGGACAAGAAGCAACGGGTGGAAACTAATCAAGGAGAGAAGCAATCTAGAACTAAGGAGAAACTTCCTGACAGTGAGAACAATTAACCAGTGGAACAACTTGCCTCCAGAAGCGGTGAATGCTCCAACACTGGAATTTTTTAAGAAGAGACTGGACAGCCATTTGTCCGAAATGGTATAGGGTTTCCTGCCTGAGCAGGGGGTTGGACTAGATGACCTTCAAGGTCCCTTCCAACTTTACTCTTATTATTATTATTATTATTATTATTATTATTATTATTATTATTATTATTATTATTATTATTATTATTATTACCGAATTGCCCTCATACATATAACATTATTTTATTTGTCCTGATTCCCCCACTGTCTAAAGTTGGTAAAATGTCCATGTGTGAATAAAATCAGATATGGTGGAATTACTGAAGAGTCACAGGAAGTGGTGGGCTCTTTTACAGAGAGCAAAGAGACAATGTAGCTTGGAATCTTTTGTGTGCAGTAAGAGGGAAAAGGCATATTTCCCCCTAGCAATTCACATAGTATATTAGCTACTTATGCAGATAATTGATTTAGTCTGGCAAGATTTCTGTCTATATGCAAACAACATATAGACAGAAACTATTGTGAAAAGGACTAGGAGTGACATGATAGTTGTGTTCCAATATTTTAGGGGCTGCCACAAAGACGAGAGGGTCAATTTGTTTTCTAAATCACTAGAAGACAAGATAAGAAACAATGTATGGAAGCTAATCAAGAAGAGAAGCAACCTAGAACTAAGGAAAAATTTCCTGCCAGTGAGAAGAATTAACCAGTGGAACGACTTGCCTTCAGAAGTTGTGGGTGCTCCATCACTGGAGGCTTTTAAGAAGAGACTGGGCAGCCACTTGTCTGGAATGGTATAGGGTCTCCTGCTTGTACAGGGGATTGGACTAGAAGACTGCCAAGGTCCCTTCTAATGCTGTTATTCTGTTATGTAACTCCCTGTGTCATTCTTGGTTCCTTGAGTCTGACTTCAGGCCAAATAGGAGCATCTAGGGATAGATGTTTAAGATGGAAAAAAAACTACTAACATTTATTAAGGAAGTTAAATACCCCAAATAAGGCTTTAAACTTTAAATTATTTTATCACAGGAAACATGAAGAAGAAAGAAAGTACTCTGTTGTAGCAAGCAGACCACAGGCATTAACTTGGATTCCTCCTGTTTTTCTGTTGACAGCTACCTGGAATGGGACTTTGAAGTTGTTTGAGTGACAGGTAATCAGCATGGAGCTGTTCCATGCTAGTAAATTGTTACTCCAAAAATCTCTGAACAAGAATCTTCCAGTATTCTAAATCAGTAATCCCATGTCCAAAAATAGCCCAGCTGACAGGTTGATGAGTGAAAGAAGAGTGCAGAGTAAAGCAGGAGGGAGTTTATAAGGACTATCAAGAAAAATCTTTCCTACTACAAGAGGAATCCTTTCATGTTATATATTTCACACACATGGATAAATACATAAAAAATGTTAAGAAGAATTCAAAACCCATCAAATGTATTCGATCTAACTGAGCTTTAACCAACCAGATTTACAGTTTTACTTTTGGACTATTATATTAACATGTATGGTCTTTAGGAGAACTCTAATATTGCCCTCTTTGGCACTATTTAAGAGAGTAACTACGTGACCTCTTTGAAAACTTGGTATGTTTTATGAATACAGTATAACAGGATTATGTCAAAGAATAGTACATAGAGATCTTCATTTCAGCTCTGAATGCTGCTAGAGATATTTGGTTTTTTAATAATTTCTACTTATGTTTTGATCCAGAACTGTACAAAAATGGATACTGTACAATAAATTAAATGTGAAAATAGTTTGTATGAAAAACCTGGACTATCAAATATCTTAAATAGGTGAATTTATAATGTAGACTGAGAGATTATGTGTCAATATGATTTACCCATAACACTGAAAACCTGAAACACAGCTGGGGGAAGGGGAAAAACTGTCATCAGATGCTTCTGCATCTCAGCAATATCTAAAATATTAGGATTCTTAAGAGATGCAGTTCTTGAAGTGAATCCAACAATTCAGTTTTATATGGCATCTAAAAATAGAATGGTTAGCATTACATGAACAGAGAATTAGAAAATGCAATCTTGGAAAATCAACTCGTCCAGATATTAAGACATGTAAAACATAAATATCATACTTAACAATGAAATAATTTTATCAGGAATTATTAATTTGGGTCTATTCGATCCTTCAAATAAAAATTTGCAAAAGTTGTACAGGAGTATATACCAACAATATATACTTCCAGTGGTGTTGCTGAAGCCATAAAGATCATCTCAGCTCCCCAGCTAAAGCAAGCAGGCATTTATATTAGGCAGTAGTAATTCAGGAAGATGATGTAGACAGCTTATTAATTTAGTGATGCCAACAAAGGCAAACAGATATTGTGGAAGAAATACCATAGAAAAACACCTGTATTTCACCCAGAATACCAAGTGGACAGAAAATATAAAATGATATTCTCTAGCACAGTGGTGTCAAACTGGCAGTCAGCGGGCCGGATGCATCATGCGCAGGCCATGCCCACCCCAGCTTCACAAAGGCAAAAAAATGTTGTGATATGTTACGATAAGTCATATGACACAATTGAGTTTGACACCCCAGCTGTAGCACTATAATAATGATGGTTCATTCAGGTTTGATGGCATTCAACATGCTATTGAGGAAGAACTAAGGATCTAGACTAATGGTGCTTATGATATGGCTAGATTAAAGCGGTTAACATCTAGTTGCTAATGTTGCGATGGGGAAAAATAAAATCCAATGCTGCAAAAACAGAATTACATGCAAACATGGAATGTAAGAAGCATGAACATGCTCATTACAGTGAAATCTTGAACATCAGCAGACTGAGGTGTTTCAACTAGAAGATCACACCATTTATTCTTCAGGATATGAAAAATGAAGAAAGAATGGTATTGTTTTCACAGTTAAGAAAGGTGTCCTCAGAATAATACCTGGGTACTGAAGGCCAAATATGGCTTTTTAGACTTGTGCCTCAGCATGCATATTTTCCAGTGAGACAGGCTGAGACAGGAAGATCATTTAATTACAATTTAATCAGAATATTTTGATAAAGGGATTTCTCTCATTCAAAGAGGTAACCTCGAGACCCATAATACATTCCCTTTTATAGTTAAGACATCAAAGAAAATGCAAGAGAAAAGGTGATTGGACAGGACAAAAGAAACTTCCCCTTTGCATAGACATAATAAAACATATTACACTTTTACATCTCATAATTCCACTCATATTCATTAAAATGAAATCTGGTGACAGGAGGGGCGTATATTTTAAGATGTTAATAAGGAAAAAGGGTTGTTTGGAGTTCACAAAAGGACAGACCAGATGCCAATTAGCGCTAACAAGCTTTCTCTTATCAGGAGACATTCTTCAGGCATCCCCTCCTATAATTTATCTTTTAAGTTTAGAAATGTTAGAAGCTATCAATCAATCCATACAGCAATAGGATAAAAGGTTTTCTACATTCCAGACTGAAATGGTTTGACAAACCCTTATCACCATTTTAAAAGAGAGAAAAATAAATCAAATTAAAATCTAAAATAACTATGTTAGTCAACAAGTATAACAATATCCCAAAATCCATGACCTGTGGCCCTCAGTACATGCAATCAATAATTAAATTATATAAATTAAATTATATAAATGAATAGCCCTTTAATATGATGATCATCTCAGTTTATGCTCTAACCAGTATTGAAGAAAAAGAAGAGGCTGATTATGATCAGATTCAATTGGAAATAGCAGAATATGTAAAGATATGCCAGTTGTGCCAAAATTGGAAATGCCAAAATTGAAAATTTTGAGAAAAATTTTGAGGATTAAATATCCTAGGATATGAAGCAGGCTAATAACTTGCCAGTTTTGGCAAACCCATTGAGGTCTTCATTGCTAGCACTGTTTTCAAAAATGAAAATGATACCTTTACACAGTATATGAATATCAATAGATGGAGTACATAGAAATCAGATTGACCATTAATATAAAGAGATAGAACAGCGAAGACATGCCAG
>NW_015386774.1:6604-17352 GCF_001527695.2 Protobothrops mucrosquamatus | reverse complement strand
TTGCCATGGGGAAAAAAATCTCTTGGGCCTAATATCAAAATGACACAAAGGGAAAGAAATGGCTGAACTTGGGGCATATAGATAAGTTTATATTGCAAATTTTGGGAATTTCAGAATAAGATAATTCCAGAACATACTAACAGATGTTGCAACTGACATCAGAACTTTGAAACAAATAATGTTTTCTGCTGTTATATCAGCTGAAATATCAGCATTTTCAGGAACAAAACTAATACTTAAGAAAAGATAAAAACTACAGGAGGTAGCAAATGAAATTATTTATGTAATTCTGGATCCTGTATTAAAAATTTTCTGCTTTCACATATGAATCTTAATCACAGTGTCCCTGGCTTCTTCCAAATAGATATAGTAGATACAGGAGTATGAAGCTCATTCATACCTCATGACTTCTTGTTTAGTCCCAAAATATTTGGGATAGTATTCCTACCATGTTTTCCCAAAAGTAAGGCCTACACCAACAATAAGCCCTAGCTTGATTTTGGGGGGGGTGGACCTAATATAAGACCTATCCCAAAAATAAGCCCTAGTTTTGGGGTGAGGCACACACCTAAAAATCAAGCTAGGGCAGGGTTGGGGATATGGAGCTGCCCCACTCACCCGCACCCACTTACCTTGCAGCCAGAACTCTCCTTGCCGGACCACTTCTTCTTCTGAGGCCTCTTCTGCAGCTAGGCTTGCATTTCTCAGTCACAGGGCTTTCCAGAAGGCCTGTGCGGCCAAGAACCTCAGCAGCTGAGCACCAAGCTATGGATTGAACCCATCAGTACTTGGCTGCTTAGGCCTTCTGGAAAGCCCTGTGACTGAGAAATGCAGGTCCAAATGCAGCTACAGAACTTCGGCCCCAGAAGAAGTGGACCGGCTGGGTGGGGCTGTTGGTGCAAGAGATGAGGTAAGGCCTACCCCAAAAATAAGACCTGGTGCCTCTTTTGGAGACAAAAAATAATAATAAGACCCGGTCTTATTTGGGGGAAAACACGGTATATAAGAGCCATGATGGTGCTGTGGTTAGAATGCAGTATTGCAGGTTAATTGTGCTGATTTCTAGCTGCCGGCAGTTTGGCAGTTCAAGTCTCACTAGCTCAAGGTTGACTCAGCCTTCCATCCTTCCAAGGTCAGTAAAATGAGGACCCAGATTGTTGGGGGCAATATGCTGACTCTGTAAACAGCTTAAAGAGGGCTGTAAAGCATTGTGAAGTGGTGTATAAGTTTAAGTACTATTGCTATTGCTATATTGGATTCTGCCAAAATGACCAATAAAAGTGAAGTTAAGCAGGCAGAGTTTGATACTATTAAAGATGGGGGATAGAGACATTTTATGTAGCTTTATTTATGTTGGCTTGTGTCAAAGCAAAAGAAGGTATATGAAACGTTCTCAAAAATGAATTGCCTTGAATTTGTTTAAGAGAAACAAAAATGGTGTCTGTTGATTCTGAAGGAAAACAGCAATACATTTACTGATAAAATATCTTTATGAAAATGAGATTCAAGTAACCACATCAGCATACTTTCCTATACAAACAAATGTTTTCAAGGGCATCATGAACATGAAATAAATAAAAGGTTCTCAAAAGCAGCCACGAGTTTTATAGCCCCACATTTTACATTTGTTTAAATTAAGTATATTATTACTGTAAATGCAGCTTAAATTGGAAATGAGGTCATGTCTTTTAGAAAACACTTTCATTCCACAGAAAAGAAATATAAAGTGGTATGGGGGAATGTGTCATATCATTTCATTTTCAGTGCATAGAAAGCATAAGAGAATGGGATCAGTCTTAAGTCTCTATAGCAGGGGTGTCAAACTACATGATGTGTCATGACATATCGCAATTTTTTCCCCATTGCCGGAGCTGTGGTGGGTGTAGTTTCGGCATGACACATCTGGCCCATGGGCCCGGCAGTTTGACACCCCTGCTCTATAGCATTAAAGTTTTGAACTTTATCTTGTGATAGCCTAATATTGCTGCTGCCATAGAAATCAATAAAAACCTATCACATACAGAATGCATAGGTCTGGACATCTGCTAAATGTCTGTAAAAATTATCAATTTATTATATTTTGCAGCAAATGGGCAGCAAATAAATTTAATAAATAGAAAATAAATACAATTTGTGCCATTTAATAAAATCCAGATTTTGCAACCAGGATATGATATCTGTAAGTCAAATGTCCACAGTTTTATGCACAAAGTCCTCCTCACTACAACATATAGTATATTTCCTAAACTTAATCTTAAAAACCTGGAGAAAGCTTGTCTACCGAAATTCTGGTTCCATTTGTTTTCTCTCCAGATCAAAAATACCAAGATGTGATCTTGGAAAATATGGAGACAACTGATCGTAGAAAGAGTAAAGAATAGTAACTACATTACAAGTCTGCCACAAACATAACTCCCACAAAAGATGAGAATACGAACAAAGTTTATTCTCCAAACAATGAGATCATGCCCTTTATATTATAAAGATGTTTTCAATGTTTTGTTGGTCAAGGACCATATTTAATATTGTTAGAAGAGTGAAGTCCAGAAAGTGGGAGCAAATTGTATTCTTTTCCAGATTTTTCTTACACTTCTAAAAATGACAGGATTCTATTAATCTCCTTTTATTCTTAATGACACATTTTGATCTTACTGGGTCTGTGCTTTCTCCCTAAGTTGCCAAGAAAGAAAGTAGCAAACAATCCATTGTATCAATGTTCAGTGCTAAAGACAGTTCGCAGTACAGGTTTGTTCTCAATGTGAATCAAGATCTTCAATCTTTGTCCTTGAGACTCAATATTTCTCAAAGAGGCATACATAAAAAAAGAATGTGAGGAGTTTGACTCCATGTGCCAGCCTCCCAAGTAGACCAGACAGGAAACACAACAAGGTGAACTAATTCTACTTTATTGAAAGGCTATATCAACCTAATTTTGCAAGTATCAATTTCTTGACATATTTTTACCACCTGACAAGTGGTAAAAGTCGATTTTTTTCTAAGTTTCTTTTTCTGCCCATTATTCAGCTGTGGGCTCCTCTCCTCCCTTTTATCTGATCATCCACTAGGCCAGTGGTTCTCAACCTGTGGGTCGGGACCCCATTTGGGGTCGATTGACCATTTCACGGGGGTCGCCAAGCAAGGCTGTCTGCCATTTTTTTTGTCCGCCATTTTTTTGTCCGCCATTTTTTCCCCTTTTCTGGCGGGTGCCTTACCTCCCTTGGGCTGGGCCAGCTGGTGGTCGGCCTGCTCCGTCTCTGCCGCTTGCCAGCTACGCCTCGGCCGGCGCAGGGGGCGGAACCACGCATGCGCAGCGCTCCCGGGCAGGGAAAGTCCTCGACTTACAACCGGTTGGGTAGTCCTCGACTTACGAACGGTTTAGTCCTCGACTTACAACCGGTTTAGTCCTCGACTTACGACCGGTTGGGGTCGCGGCACTAAAAAGGTTGAGAACCACTGCACTAGGCACTATCTTCTCCCCTCATCCCTCAAGGTCATTGCCACTTAACATTACATCTTCCCACGTTTTGTTGCTTCTTGTCTTCCTTAAGGGGGGGGGAGCTCAACTAAAAGTTTTTTGAGAGGAGTGTGATGATGGGCAGCTCAGTGTCTTTTTCCACTGAGTAGCATGGTGCAATAACCCTAATTACTGTCTATGTGTGTGTGGAGTGTGTATTTGTGTGTGTGTGTAAAATTATTATTGTTGAAATATTTCACTGAGCCAATGCTATAGAAGGAAGGAGTGATTCCATTCAATTTTTCAAAACTGAAATCTTTAAAACTGTTGATTCTGTGCATTGAATCATATTTTTTGATTTCCTGGGCTACGAAAGTGTTCCCCTTGCTTTTAAAACTCCTGTTACAATGCTTGGTCATAAGATTTTCTCATGGGGTTGAAACAATGTCCCAAGGAAAGAATGATTTATCTATCAAGTATAAATAAATGCAAAAAAGGATTCACATCCTTCTCCTGAGCTCATTAGTTTAAAGTAATTTTCATCAATGTCCAGTAATGTGCATGGGATCAAGTTAAGAAACAATTTTGGACACAGCTGTAGACATGAAAAAGAAGTTAAATAATGCAAAGAAAATAAAGCAAAACAATTCAAAATCAAGCAACTTAAAAGTGCTTGAAATATTTCCTCTAATAATTTACTATTTAATTTTGTGAAGTTATTTAAGCAAGTACTTGTGGTAAGTGGCTTTGAAGTTATTTTCTTTCCTCTTTCACACATGTGCAGAAAAAATGTTCTGCATGAGAAAATACCTAATCAACTTTCTGGCTTTGAGCTGAGAAGGAGTACTTTCATTATCTTTCTGATATTTATTTTAAGAAACTATACATTTGCTGGTCCATTCATTCTCCTTTTCCTCCTTCTCTATAAACCCAGTGTACTGCTGCTTTCATTTTCTATTTTATTAGGACATTTCATATTCCATAGTGATCTTAGCCAATCAGGAATTATGATATTTGATGCTACATAAAACTAGATTTGGTATGTGCTGAAATCAATAAAACCAAATCAATCTGATTTACACACTTAGACATTTAATCAGCAGTATGTGTTTCTGTTTGTTCAGTGTAATACATTTTATAACAAGTGTTTATTGGGTTTTTAGAATAGAGATAATGTTTTCTGGTTCAAGCACATTAATGATCATAGTTAATTATATGTCCTAAGGTATGCCCAACTTTATCCTTCCTCTTACTTTAATGTGCTCCAGAAAGTATATCCAATTACGGTATGAAAAAAGACCAGTCTATTTAACTTAGCCTTATTTCAAACTTTGCAAACTTTGTTATAACTTTTATAACAAGATTACCCATGTATATGTTGTTTACTCTTTGAATCTCTTGCCATCTGTAACAGCCAAGAACTTGTATGTTACTTCATCTTCCTTGAGAATTACCCCAATGACTGAAGCATTGTTATTCAGAATCAGTAGGTCAGCTTGAAGGATTTGTTTCTTTGGAAATAAATTATTGTGACATATTTACAGCTAGTATATGGATCTGAATGATTGTTGAGAGTGTATATATTTGAGTCAGCATACATTGTTCAGAAATTAAGATGCCATCCCAAACTTCAGAAACTATTTGCTTACTAGTGGCAAAATAAGAGCTGATAACTGAATTTCATGATCTGCTAGGAATTGGATCTGGACTTACTTTAACCATTACCCTAACCAGACTTCTCAATCATGAGAACTTCAGAGTGACAAAATTAGCAGAGAGCCCAGGCCATTGCTCTGAAAGATCTGAGAACTACAGTATGCAACTTTTTTTTTTTTTTTGTTGGCCAATCACATATCATTTTTATAGAGATGGTTAGCAAATCTTTTTCATCTTTCCTTCATTTTTTTTTAGTTTAGCACTCGTAACAAAGCCTGGTATACTTTTCAGTGGCTATAGCAAACCAGATGACATTTTCTGGTGCTTAGACAGGGTGATTTATGTTTTCTTGCTATCTTGCAATTTACAAGTGATTGCTAACCCCTAGTGGCAGCTTTACAGGAAGTGGTTGCTTCTTCTAGCTGAAGCCAGCCTTTTGAACAAACAGCTAATATTTGAATTGCAAAAAGAATTAGTGACATATAAAAGCCTGCTGTTGTATATGTGCATATGCAGTTTTCTTTCCTGTCTTTGATATTTTTCAAATTCTTATAATGGAGGAAAAAATGAAAATGTAAGGATGTTCAAGAGTGGAAGCAGGTTTTCATTTTCTAGTGATCTGTCTTAAATTTCTAATAATGAGCTTTTGGCAGCTTATGTCTTATATAACTGAGAGCTGATGTATGAGACACAAATTTATTTTCATTTCTATAACCAGAAAATATGTCACTATTATTACTTCACAATTCCATAAACTTGTGAATGTGTTGCTAAAAAAAGGCCAATGGAAAACAGATTTGTTTTAGGCTCCAAATTAGCAATTAAACTCAAAGATTTGTGAATCCTTGTGATTTGTATGGACAAAATAAGAACAATTCTAGCTCTTTCACCATTTAAAATAATATGATGAACCAAACATGAACAAAATAAACTGTTCAGAAGGGATAATACTAGCTGGTTTAAGACATTTGGTTTCAGCACATTTTATGCCAGGGAGTTTTTTTCCTGATTTTTCATGATAAAAAGCAAAACTATGATTCCATCTTCCAACATTGTTTCTGATGCATCTTCTATAATAACATCAAATGTTAAGCAGGTAGAATTTTGGAGAAAAGTGCCACTTTACATAGCTGTGGTTTCAAAACCTTTTCTGCCATCAAATTAATTATAAAAGCTTGTCTTCACCTACAACTCCCCACCACAGGCTCCTCGTCTTTCTCTTTTTCCCCAGACAAGTCCCTACAGTTTTCTTGGTAAAATTTCAAAAGAGGTTTACTACTGCGTACTTCATAGGGCTGAGAGCAAGTGACTGACCCAAGGTCACCCAGCTGGTTTTGTGCCTAAGGACCAACTAGAACTCACAGTTTCTTGGCATCTAGCTTGATGCCTTAACCAAACTGGGTTTCTATAGTATTAACTAAACATATCTAAAAATAACAAGTTGGGATTCTTTTGAGTATGCACAGAGAAGAGAGGATTTATCTCAAATGTGGCAGAGCTTTCATATGAGAAGAGAGATAACTTGACAGTTGAGAAATAATCATTTGGGGCTTTGGAATTCCTTATCTCATAGACCCAGCATTTGTTACTGCAGGGATAACTCAGATGGATATCTTCTTGTCTTCATGTTACTATATTAAATATACTAATTTTATTATTAATACAGTAATTGTATGCTAATTATCAGTATGTTGAATAATATCCTATCACATAATTAATGATTAATACCATGATTAGTATAGATGCCACAGAATCTGCAGAGTGGGTGGCAAAGAGGACAGAACAATTAAAAAAGTGCCATACCTTGCAGCACAAGCCCTGCCCTTTCCTACATGCATCATGACATTGCACACACATCTGAAAGGTGAGGAGCTTGCAGCAAGACAGCACTTTGCAGTTTTTATCGTTTTAACAAAGTATCAAAACAATGCAGATGTTCATAAATGCAAACATTAGTGCATATTCAAATCAATGCTTAAGAGATTAGCCTGTATCTAAAATCAAAATTGCAGTGAACAAGGTAAGAGATTGTTCTACAAATATACAAATCCTAAATAGAAGACAGTATATCATGATTATGCTGTACCTTTTCATGGTAAGCCACAATATGCAAAGCATAGCAAAACATGGTAACTAATGGGCAAAATAAATTGAAAGCAGATGAGATGAAATGAGGCGAACCAAAGTACACTTAGTTTACCTCAATGGAATTCAGTACACCTCTCTAACTCTCTAAAACTGCAAACTAGTCTTGCTTTTACCATATCCATCTACTGGTTCTTACTTTGTCTCTTTTTTAATCTCTCACCTGGCTTTTTTAAAGATCCATCAATGATCCTTAGTCTTCCATTTCCTTTCAGTCCATTCACAATCCCTTCACACATTTGTTTTGCATTTTTTTAATATTTATTTCTTTAATTTATATGGCCACATAATTCAAAATTAATCTGAATGGACTACAAAAACTAGATGCTGATGGAATGTTCTTCCCAAACTTCTCCAGTAGACTTCCAGGTGAGTAAAACAATATCAGTTGTGCAGCAAGTTGTAGAGCAGCTTCTGGTGGAGGCAAACCTTTATCCAATTGCTGTATTAGTTGTATTATGGCAGTGTGCCAGTTCATCATTTGTATATCCACTTGCGGTTGATGCTATAATGATGCCTTGGCTGTGCATTCTGCAGATAGTGGACTGCCCCAAGGATCTGGCAGCAGGAAATGCAACAGAAAAGAAATGCTTCCTGGGTTCCATCAAATACATAAAATCCATCAAATTGCTTAACAGATGGAAGCCAGAGCATGACATCTCTGTTGGATCTGGTGGGGTAGGAAGAATGAATAGGAGATAGGCAGTGGTGGGATTCAGCCAGTTTGCACCACTTCAGCAGAACCAGTAGCTAATGTTTTGTTGCCCAAGCCTAGAATGGACTTCTGGAAGCAGCATCCACACAGATAACCGGTTGTTCACATATTTGAATCCCACCACTGGAGATAGGTGGTCCACAAATAAGTCATGAATTCCACACTGAAATCTGCTGGAAGCCAGTGCAGCTTCTAAAGTATAACATAGGCATACTGAGGAAACTCTCAAACCTGTAATATTGTCACATTCTGTACAATTGCAGCATCTGAGTGGCCAAGAAGAGCTGCACCACACATGCATTGCATGTTGAAATAATCCACATAGGAGGTGATTAAGATGTGAGTGACCATGAGCATCACACAAAGAGGCTATCATTGTGACTAGAACCAGCCCTTCAGTCTTATTCATTATCTCAATGTATGACCACATCATTTCAAAGTTCTTGTTTTTTTGGTTTTTTAACTTTTTTTTTTGCACAATTCCATACTTTTTGCACAACTCACTTATTCATCAACAACTCATTTTTGATCTTACCTTTTCTTGCTTTACCACACATTCAACAACACAAGTTCTTTTGTTCAACAGAGTTGTGTCTTGATGCATGAAATATAGGATTAGAAAGGTAATAAATATGACACTGGTTTCTAACCCCGAGACTACCTCAAAGATGCATTTTCCTTTAACATGAAATTTATGTCAGATAGTGAAAAAATAATTAGACTTCCAGTTGCATAATAGAAACTGAACATCTGTAACTCACATGGGGAAAAAATGTTTTTATCCTATACTGCACTGGAGATGAAACTAGTGGTGATGGGAGGGCTTTTTTTTTTCATTTGTTATATAATACCTTCTCAAAAATGTTCACCTGGAATGGCGGTGGGAGATTTTTTTTAATTTCTTATATAATACCTTTGCCAAAACGTTCACCTGGAATTTGCCTTATTATCTTTTCAGATAGCTCATTATGATATCTTTATCATGCATTTTAATAAGTGAAGTTTAAACTCTGATGAATACTAATCCACAGACTTAATGGCTATATGTATAAATATGACTAAATTCAATAGCAAAAATATACCAGTGTCCTGATACATAATTTTCCAACTAAGAGAGATAAGGGTGAAAAAGCAGCCTTAGGTTAGGTTATGCTTCTCCTGAGTGAAACTACAGCTCTGAGCCACTTAAAGCACCACAGAAAATCTACTACAAGGACACAAAATATGTGAGGGTAGAAATTATTGCAGTTAGGAGCCAAAAGCAGCTATTTATTTTTAAAATGTAATCATCCCTCTTTCTTGTATAGTATTTTATTTTAAAATAATCTGCTTATATTTTTTAAAGAATCAATTAATCTATTGATCCTTTGATTTTGATCAAAGACCAGATACACACACACACACACATACACACATATATATGTGTGTTTGTATGTGTGTGTGTGTATTTATGTGTGTGTGTGTGTGTGTGTGTGTGTGTGTGTGATATCCTTAATATCATTAAAAATGCGAATCCTGGGCATATCAATAAAAATATAAGAAAAATGAACACCAGGATAAAATAAACAGGACTGTTTAATACAAACAAGCCTGTGAGTAAAAAAGTTACTTACTGAGCTTTCATCAGCCAAACTGCTGACGTCATCAGAGTTAGAATGCTAGGTGATTAGGGAGCTTGCCTATATACAGCTGCCTGTCTCTGCACCCGGCTCCTTGAGCGTGTCATTGGCCCATTAGTTATGTTACTCTGCAATGTGTTAAACTGATTCTCATCCAGCAGCCTGTTGGTGGATCTGATGATTGTAGCTCCCTCTCCCTGATCCTGCAAAGAACAACTATTCAGATGTTCCTGCTTCATACTCCCCCTCCTTTTTTGTCTCTCCTTCCAAGCCGTTCGTCGTCTCCTCCCTAGGGATCGCAGCTCTTGCCGCCTCACCTGCTGCCCTATCACTCCAGTCCTGCCAGTTGCTATCTCGTTATGGTGTCACCCGGCCCACCTCCTCTTTTGCCAGTTCGCTGTCCTCCCTAGGGATCGCAGCTTCCCCATTTGTAGAGCCATGGTCTTGCTTTTGCACCGTATGGGATGGCAATCTACTCCGTGGATTGCCACGTTGTTTCTCCCATCTTCTGAGAGTCTGGTATGCTGGTAGGAGGTCTATATGCCGATTGATGGAATTTTCATCTGAAAGCCAGGCTTCTTTAAGAAGGCGGCCACTCTTAGTGGCCTCACGAGATATGGTCTGTGCGTTTTCCAGATCGAATGTATGGTTCAAATTGGCCATGTGACACGCTTGAGGAGCCGGGCGTAATTTTTTGACTCACAGGTATAAAATTGCCTAGATAGTGTCAGATGAGCATAGGATCCAATTGACTACAAGGTCATTCATTTTTGGATACTGACAGCTACCATGCAAGACTTTTTTCAAAGCTTTATTTTTATTTATTTTTGCCTGATAAAAGATAAAAGAACTTCTGACTATGATGAAATATAGTAACAAAACATTAATATTTTCCGAGAAGAGGATGAAATTGACCAGTTCTATGAAGCCGTATAGCACCTTATTTATTTTATTTATTTTTTTATTTACATGGATTTATATGCCGCCCTTCTCCCTATAGGACTCAGGGCGGCTTACAGCATATTAAAACACATAAAAACATCGTCCCCCCATAAAAACCTATTAAAAACCAAATATTTTTTTTTCGCTGTATAATTAATTAAGATTTAAATTAAAATTGTCCCTATTTAAAAATTCTCCCTAGGCCAGACCCGCTTGT
>NW_015386774.1:0-3628 GCF_001527695.2 Protobothrops mucrosquamatus | reverse complement strand
TGGAATACTGCATCCAGTTTTGGTCACCACGATGTAAAAAAGATGTTGAGACTCTAGAAAGAGTACAGAGAAGAGCAACAAAGATGATTAGGGGACTGGAGGCTAAAACATATAAGGAACGGTTGCTGGAATTGGGTATGTCTAGTTTAACGAAGAGAAGGACAAGGGGGGACATGATAGCAGTGTTCCAATATCTCAGAGGCTGCCACAGAGAAGAGGGAATTAAGCTATTTTCCAAACCATCTGAAGGCAGGACAAGAAGCAACGGATGGATACTGATCAAGGAGAGAAGCAACTTAGAACTAAGGAGAAACTTCCTGACAGTTAGAACAATTAACCAATGGAACAACCTGCCTCCAGAAGCGGTGAATGCTCCAACACTGAAGGTTTTTAAGAAGAAACTGGACAGCCATTTGTCCGAAATGGTATAGGGTTACCTACCTGAGCAGGGGGTTGGACTTGATGACCTCCAAGGTCCCTTCCAACTTTATTATTATTATTATTATTATTATTATTATTATTATTATTATTATTATTATTATTATTATTACTATGTTTCCCATGCAGATTTTATTTATAAAAAAAGTCAGTTACATAAATAATTGAGATGGCTAAAACTTTTCTTTGGAGGGGAAAATACCATTTTTGTGCCCAATCTTTTACACCTGTTTAAAGCTTGTTTAATGTTTACCTCTGGGGGGCAGCTGCTCATATTTGATTCCTATGTGACATTACTCTCCTTTTTTCTGAGTTTTTAGTTAAAATCCTGCCAAAACATCAATGTGACTTTGCAAAAACCTTGCAGAAAATCTCTAATCATATTGCAGACCAAGAAAGAAGTAGATAAAACACAGGATATTACATTTTACAGATTACCAAGTCCAGCAGCCTCATCATCTACAGCAAGCAAGCAAGCAAACAAACACGCACAGGCACCAACAAACTTTGATTTCTGATTGAAATTTAGCTTTGATTTATCATGAGATGCATGTGGATTTTTGCTTATGGACTGAATGAATGAGAAGGACAATATAACGAGCTTTTGCTTATTGTCTCTTTGTCTGTGGGGATTCCTGACTGAGTGAGTACCAAGGACATTGATTACAAGAATCTGAACCCATCAGAAATCCATAGAAGGGAACCTGCATTTAGTAGCCCCTCTACCACAGCCAAGGATCAAAAATACACAATTATTTTTTATACTATGCATTCAGTGAATATGTCCCAAAGTGATATATACTGTATTTTTTTTCAACAAGATGTAGAAGGAAGAAAATATGCCAATGATAACAAGTTCGATATTTCTCTCTCTCTCTCTTTCTCATACTCACTTTTTGTTTCCCTTGCTTAGGACTACTTTTACTAGCCCACTTGACTTTGTAATTAGCACTTTGTATGTTCCCCAAATATTGCCCTTGCTACCTGTAGGTATGAAGAACAGTTTTAAGTAGACCTTATATGGCTTATTGTCAGAAGAATTTTAAAAAGTAAGCAAGTTGCCTCCTACTAATATTTTACTCTGGCCAAAAGTGGCAGAAAGTAACACCTTTTCTTGAAATCTAATCCTAACTGCTTTATTTTAACTTTATGTTAAGCAGTAAATAAAAATACCCTTCTGCTTATCTAAGCCCTTTACTCTCTTATTCATTAAGCCTTTCTCACACCCTTTTCTTCTGAATCGATTAAGGGAAGTAGTGCAGAAAGATGTATTTCTTTTCCAAAAATATCAGCTGATAGACACAAGTGAATACAAGCCTATGAGGACTTCTTTGCCACATGAGATAATAATGAGGCATATCCAGAAATCCCCAAAAGCTTATTTTCTAATGAAATAATACATATAGTTATCATCAACTACTATACTTTAGATCTCTCCGGGTAGATTCAAAGTCCTTCTGCAGAATTATTGGCTTCAACCTCTTCCACAAGCCTTTTGGATAGGTTTTGCCTGTCAATCTGTGAAAGTTCTTACTATGGCATCTTCATCATGCTTTTGCTTAACTGGTATTTAGTCCAGTGGTGGGGAAGAAAAACTAGTTTTTTGTCAGTGCCCTTTCCTCAATCCTTGTTTCACCAGGTTTGCTTTTGCAGTGAGGGGGAATAAATCAATGGGTGCAAAGGAAGATCAGAAAATGTGTCTTTCAGACCGATCTGAAAGGGATGGGAGAGTGGCAAGGTCATAAAGACTTGATTTCACAAGAGAGGAGCATTCTGAGGAGCAGATAGCAGGCAATGCAAGATTTCCTGTGAAATAACAGCTCAACTAAGAAATCTTCCTGAAGGCCTGAAGAATTGGTAGGGAGAAAGGAACATTCATTTTGTTTATAATAACAATTTTTGTCAAATGATTAGTACTCATTAAATCTGAATCCATTTCACTAAGGACAAATAAGTATATAATGTTCCAGGTAGATAAGCATTTAAGGTGCATGCTTTTGATCTTTAAAGTAGCAGCCAGTGGAAATGGGGGACTATGCAATGTGGTTGAGTGGAACCTTTTCTCTCATTGCCAGTAGTAGCTTTGGAAAATGGCTGATTTTATAACTGCAGAGAAGCCTTTTCCCACATGTCTGTATACCCAGTCATATTTGGAACTCTTGTTTTTCCTTTTGACAGAGCAATGGTAATACATGCTATGTTTAGAGAAACTAAATGAACATGTTAGTGGGTACAAAATTAATCTGGCACTTAATTCAACACTGGTGTCTTCAAGGAGAGTTCTAACTTCAAAAGCATAGACAGTGGTCTTCCCTAAGGGATGCTATTTTTGAAATACTAACATTTCACTGGGTGTGACACAATGTGTCACAAACAGATTTAAGCAAATCCTGAAACTGTTTGTTGAGTATGTGCACAATGCACTTAATGAATGATATGTTTGCATGTATTCAATTTGACATCTAGTTTGGTCATAATGAAAGTCAATTCTGTTATAGCTAGCTGAACATCTGATTGCCCCTGAAGTGGTGTTCTGTATAATTTCTGAGATCTGCTACAGCCAGTTTCTTCTCTATCCTTCCCTATGCAAATGATACATCACATCCCTGACTTCATATGTGAATGCTATTTTAACCCCCTAAGAGTCATATGATAATAAATTCATGGCTACACATGCATACAGGCATGCACACATGCAAGCAGTCATGTGTTTTCCTGCAATGATGAAAGAAAAGAAGCAAAGTTCTTTGGAAGTTGGGATGGCACTGAAAATAGCCCGCATTGTTCTTGCTTTCTGTTGGGATGGAGAGCAGCTGAGTCTTCTGCAGGCAGAGAAATGCAATGCATCTGAGGATGATATGAGTGGGTAGATCTCTTAGTGATCCATGACTAATATACTCACACCAAAATTTGACTCAGATCATGAGGAAAGGCAATAGCATATCTGGTATAGCTTTTCATGCCACATAGGGGGAAACCAGAAGCCCTGAGTTAGTTCATAAATATGGACAGGAGAATGATTAATGTACAACAAAGGAGAAATACATAACCAGAAAGAAAAAAAAATTCTCCAGTCATTTTGAAATGACAAGGCAAATTCAAAAACACATCAATCTCATTTTTTAAAGCATGGTGGGATTGAGAAAGAAAAACATAATGGAATAGTGTTTTCATTTTTGTTTTTTCTGAG
>NW_015386773.1:379636-447979 GCF_001527695.2 Protobothrops mucrosquamatus | reverse complement strand
AGGCTTTGACCCCAAGTAATATACTGGAAATCTGCTTGACTCTCTTCTGCTTTGTAGGAAGCCTGGAGGCTAAAAAGTGCTGTAAAAATGTGTATTACAAGTTCTCAAAATTTGTCATAAGTGAGTTGCGCCCCATATTACCTACTGTTTTTGCCATTGTAGTTAAGTGAATCATTGCAGTTTTTAAATGAATCCCATGTTAATAGAATCCAGCTTCCCCCTTTGACTTTGCTTGTCAGAAGCTGGCTGAGAAGGTCCCAAATTAGCACTCAAATTTTCATCTCATGACCTTGAGCATGCTGCAATGTTCTTAACTGCAAGAACCAGATATATGTATGTATGCTAAATAGGCAACAGTTTAATTAACTGACATATATACTGTGCTGCACATGTCTATAAACAAATTATAAGATTACTTTAATAAGTTTGTACTAAATCTATTACTTATTCTAAATCAAAATATTTTATTTTTTTATAAAATGATATATTTGTTGTTTCATATTGATGCTGCTATTAAATATTAGCTCCTGAACCCACCTCCTCTTATTTTCTCTCTCTGCCCAAAACAAGGCACTGCTTTTCAGCCAAGACAATTTTCAAAAAGAAAAACACTATCTTTTGCCATTTCACATTATAGAGGCTGGACTGGTAGTTGAATTACCAGAGTCACTTTGGATAGTGAGATGGATGGCATATAAATTTAATAAATAAAAAAATATATATTTTAGATCAACCAAGATGGTAGATTAGCATCTTATACTATTACAAGGAATGACAGTGCAGAGTAGACTCCATGTTCCATAACTTCCCTGCAGATTGTATATTGTTTATTTGCATTCACTGTCTAATTGCTTCCCTCTGCCTAATGATAGGGAAAACTATCGCAGGTTTTTCTCTGCATGCTTTAAATCACTCTCAAATGAAGTATTAAAATAGCATATGGGCCAATTCTATTCCTATTTACTGAAGTATAAATCCTGATAAAGTGGTAATTATCTTCAAGTATACTTGCTCAGGATTTCAAGGTAAGTTTCTTGATTTAATTGGATGATAACAATGTTTTGTTTTGATTTTGCAGAGGTACAGTTCCTACACACGATGTATAAATTCACTGCCAAAACCAATTATTTATTGATAGCCTTCACCTAATGTAAACCAATACTGTACAAAGCATTTACAAAGAAAAAATTCAAGCTGAATTACTTATCCAAAGGTCAGGATAAACAGGATAAACAAAAATCAGCTTTTGGATAACACTAAAACATAATGGTTCCAGGAAAGATTCAATGTGGCAAAAACTGCAAAACAAAATTCAGTTTTAATCACTATTTGATTGATTTGATATAATTTCCAACTCTTATTTAGATATTTTTATACTCTACTTATGCATACAGAGATTATTTTCTCTTCCTTCTGCCCCCATCCTGCCAGCCAGAGTTTTCTATGCCAGCTCCCAGAATTCCCCAGCAACAATGAATGGTTGAATGAATCATGCTGGCTGGGAATTCTGGGAGTTGAAGTCCACACATTTCTAGTCTCCAAGGTTAAGAAACAGTGACCAAGATATAAATTAGAACAAAAGTATAAGCAGGATTTACAACCTAGAACTCAAAGGCTCAGAATGTACAATTGTGTTGGCATGTGCATTTGGGGAAATTAATAGTATAATAGTGTTAATAGTTTGTAATAGTCACTGCAGAATCAAGCAGTAAAAATCTTCCAATATCCAAACAATGATACAAAATCTAGTATTTCAGATTTATCCGAAATTATTTGGCTGATTGAAAGGACTGGAGTGGAAAATAATGTTTGGAAACTAGTTCAGAATCTTTAGAAGAGGCAGAGCATCTGTACAATGCTTATGCATGCTTTCAAGAGTCTTGCACACCACTTGTAAAATATTACTTTAGAAGTGGATTTACTGAGAACATTTTCCATTTTTAAATTTATTAACATGATATACTATGAAGAAACTTGGAAAATCTCCAAAATGTGAAATCAGTTTGAACAGCTGATCAAAATTGCGTTATCTTCCCATATAAACCACATGTTCAGTCAAGAAAAACAACAATAATAAAATTAGGAGTTATAGGAAGCCTGTATGGAAAATAATTAGTCAGGAAATGCCTATAGATGCATATCAAAAATTATGCAAATGCTGATTTCTGCAAACATTATATAAAACTTTGGGGGTTTTTTCCCCAAAGGGTTCCATAATAACGTTTGGCATCAAAGTCAAATCTAAAAGAAAGAAATTAGGAAGCCCATATGCAGGGTTTAGGAATGGTGCAACCTCCATACAAAATAAGCAGAGGTTTTGATTGTACTGTCATGGCTGCCACCTTGATGTTTTTTTTAAAAAACACACCCTTGCCATATGCTTTCTTTATTCCAAGGGTGAAATGTTTTAAACCTAAATAAAATCTTGAAATAAGAAGGTAAGCAACCAAAACACATTATCTCTCTGTGAGTTGATCATCTTAAAGCAGGAGTCCCCAGCCCCAGGCTGCGGCCCACTATCGGGCCATGGGCATGCACACATGCATATGTGCACAGTTCAATTTGCATGAGCAGCAGCCAGCACATGCGCATGCACACAGGTTCCACTTGCAGTTGAGCTGGGTGTGCATGCACATGCATGCCACTCTGCCATGTGAGTTGAGCTGCACATGTGCATGCGTGCCAGCCCACCACTCACATGGCCTGGTTCTCCTCTCCCTCCTCCCCAGCTGGGCTGCCTAACCACAAAGGTCGAGAACCGCTGTCTTAAAGACACCTGTGGAGAAAAGAGACCAAGAGGCCAGAGCCAGAGACGAGGAACTAAGCAACTTATTTCCTTGCTTTTGCTATTTGGCTCCAGCCTTCTTCGCATGCTTGCAGCTTGAGTGGAATGTCAACTAGGAGCATGTAATACTTTTATTGAAGTGTTATTTTTATTGAAGTGTTATGCTGGAACAAAATTGGATGGCTCTTTTGTGCATGCATGTCTGATATAGGTTTTCTATAACTGTTAAAAGACAATATATAGTATTTAAGATAGCTAAAGAAGAATAACTCCTAAAATAAACAATTCCTAGAGATAATACTAGACCATTTCCTTTTACACATTTAGTAACACGGCCAATAACTTAGAAGACAATTTGGAATTATTCCTAGGAAATGACTCATCCATGAGAAAGAATAACAGCTATTATAATAACTAATAATAGGATAATACATTGAAATTGAAGTTTGGATTGTGTACTTGTAGTGATAGTACATTTTGTTAGGATATTGTTCTGCCTGAGTAAGTTATAATGTTGTTTAGGGCAATAACATGTTCTTTGTTGTAGAGATTTTTTCAATACAGCATTTAATTACAGAATTGTATAAATCTCAAGTTTTTGTTTTCCTGATAGCCAAACTTAAGCTGAAATATTTCATTATCAGTTTCATCTGGTGTCACATTGGATGTCACATTGTCACATAACAGTAATAATTTGAAAACATATTGATGTATTTCAACAACTCCATGCCTATCAGTATTAGAACAACTTGTCGTTTGAAAAAATAATTGCAAAAAAAAAAGTAATGTGGTTTGTATGGGAATGACGTACTACAGACTAAATTTCAGAATAGGCATTACTATAGAGACCAAAAGGTCAGGACAAAAACTTCTGAAGGATTTTTTGCAGTGCTAAATACAGTTTCCCATCAAATGTTGCAGTTTGTCTCATTGGTGGATATTGTTGAGAGAGATCTCCATTGTTTGGAACATCTACTAATATGTCTACTAACCAACTGTAATTAAATGAACAAGTACCTCATTTTGAATGAGATAAATTATTATAATCCAGATAATTGTCAACCCTATAAAGACTGCTTGTTCTAAAAACTGCATATTCTGATTAATAACCCCATCTAACCATATACTGTAGCTATCAGAGAAGAAACAAATCAAAGGAGAGTCTAGAAAGTCTTAGGTGTGAATGGACAATATAGCAGTGAGGCTTAATTGGTGATAGCAACAGGTAGAAAACTTGATAAAAATTAGGCTCTAGAAGTGAAAAAAGGGTATAATCTGAACTTGAGGCATCACAAAGAGTAAGATAGAAAGGACAAACATACTAGGATTGGCAATAATAATGGCATTAAATAAAGCATAAAATCACAATCTTAAAAACAGCAGAGTTTTGCAAAATTGAAGAGCTACACATTATTTTGTCACTACAGTTGGATTTATTCTTGTAGAAAATCCATCTGTGAGGTTGCTAAGAATTAACAATAACTCTCTCCTTTATTATTTGTATTATCATTAGAAATTCTATTATCCAGAATTAGAGATTCTACAATGATTAAAGGTCTAAGAATTTCTTCTAAAGAATATAAACTCAAAGCTTTTGCGGATGATTTGGTTTTTACATTGTCTCAACCAATTGAGTCACTGGAAACTTTGTTGCAAGTGCTGCATCAATATGGCAAGGTGGCTGGATTTAGAACTAATGTTCAAANAGGCTTTGACCCCAAGTAATATACTGGAAATCTGCTTGACTCTCTTCTGCTTTGTAGGAAGCCTGGAGGCTAAAAAGTGCTGTAAAAATGTGTATTACAAGTTCTCAAAATTTGTCATAAGTGAGTTGCGCCCCATATTACCTACTGTTTTTGCCATTGTAGTTAAGTGAATCATTGCAGTTTTTAAATGAATCCCATGATAATAGAATCCAGCTTCCCCCTTTGACTTTGCTTGTCAGAAGCTGGCTGAGAAGGTCCCAAATTAGCACTCAAATTTTCATCACATGACCTTGAGCATGCTGCAATGTTCTTAACTGCAAGAATCAGATGTATGTATGTTAAATAGGCAACAGTTTAATTAACTGACATATATACTGTGCTGCATATGTCTATAAACAAATTATAAGATTACTTTAATAAGTTTGTACTAAATCTATTACTTATTCTAAATCAAAATATTTTATTTTTTTTATAAAATGATATATTTGTTGTTTCATATTGATGCTGCTATTAAATATTAGCTCCTGAACCCACCTCCTCTTATTTTCTCTCTCTGCCCAAAACAAGGCACTGCTTTTCAGCCAAGATAATTTTCAAAAAGAAAAACACTTATCTTTTCCCATTTCACGTTATAGAGGCTGGACTGGTAGTTGAATTACCAGAGTCTCTTTGGATAGTGAGATGGATGGCATATAAATTTAATAAATAAATAAAAATATATTTTAGATCAACCTAGATGGTAGATTAGCATCTTATACTATTACAAGGAATGACAGTGCAGAGTAGACTCCATGTTCCACAACTTCCCTGCAGCATTGTATATTGTTTATTTGCATTCACTGTCTAATTGCTTCCCTCTGCCTAATGATAGGGAAAACTATCACAGGTTTTTCTCTGCATGCTTTAAATCACTCTCAAATGAAGTATTAAAATAGCATATGGGCCAATTCTATTCCTATTTACTGAAGTATAAATCCTGATAAAGTGGTAATTATCTTCAAGTATACTTGCTCAGGATTTCAAGGTAAGTTTCTTGATTTAATTGGATGATAACAATGTTTTGTTTTGATTTTGCAGAGGTACAGTTCCTACACACGATGTATAAATTCACTTCCAAAACCAATTATTTATTGATAGCCTTCACCTAATGTAAACCAGTACTGTACAAAGCATTTACAAAGAAAAAATTCAGGCTGAATTACTTATCCAAAGGTCAGGATAAACAGGATAAACAAAAATCAGCTTTTGGATAACACTAAAACATAATGGTTCCAGGAAAGATTCAATGTGGCAAAAACTGCAAAAAAAAAATTCAGTTTTAATCACTATTTGATTGATTTGATATAATTTCCAACTCTTATTTAGATATTTTTATACTCTACTTATGCTTACAGAGATTATTTTCTCTTCCTTCTGCCCCCATTCTGCCAGCCAGAGTTTTCTATGCCAGCTCCCAGAATTCCCCAGCAACAATGAATGGTTAAATGAATCATGCTGGCTGGGAATTCTGGGAGTTGAAGTCCACATATTTCTAGTCTCCAAGGTTAAGAAACAGTGACCAAGATATAAATTAGAACAAAAGTATAAGCAGGATTTACAACGTAGAACTCAAAGACTCATAATGTACAATTGTGTTGGCATGTGCATTTGGGGAAATTAATACTATAATAGTGTTAATAGTTTGTAATAGTCACTGCAGAATCAAGCAGTAAAAATCTTCCAATATCCAAACAATGATACAAAATCTAGTATTTCAGATTTATCCGAAATTATTTGGCTGATTGAAAGGACTGGAGTGGAAAACAATGTTTGGAAACTAGTTCAGAATCTTTAGAAGAGGCAGAGCATCTGTACAATGCTTATGCATGCTTTCAAAAGTCTTGCACACCACTTGTAAAATATTACTTTAGAAGTGGATTTACTGAGAACATTTTCCATTTTTAAATTTATTAACATGATACTATGAAGAAACTTGGATAATCTCCAAAATGTGAAATCAGTTTGAACAGCTGATCAAAATTGCGTTATCTTCCCATATAAACCACATATTCAGTCAAGAAAAACAACAATAATAAAATTAGGAGTTATAGGAAGCCTGTATGGAAAATAATTAGTCAGGAAATGCCTATAGATGCATATCAAAAATTATGCAAATGCTGATTTCTGCAAACATTTAAGACTTTGGGGGTTTTTTCCCCAAAGGGTTCCATAATAACGTTTGGCATCAAAGTCAAATCTAAAAGAAAGAAATTAGGAAGCCCATATGCAGGGTTTAGGAATGGTGCAACTTCCATAAAAAATATGCAGGAGTTTTGATTGTATTATCATGACTGCCACCTTGATGTTTTTTTTTAAAAACACACCCTTGCCACATGCTTTCTTTATTCCAAGGGTGAAATGTTTTAAACCTAAATAAAATCTTGAAATAAGAAGGTAAGAAACCAAAACACATTATTTCTCTGTGAGTTGATCATCTTAAAGCAGGAGTCCCCAGCCCCAGGCTGCGGCCCACTATCGGGCCATGCATATGTGCACAGCTCAATTTGCATGAGCAGCAGCCAGCACATGCGCATGCACACAGGTTCCACTTGCAGTTGAGCTGGGTGTGCATGCACATGCACGCCACTCTGCCATGTGAGTTGAGCTGCACATGTGCATGCGTGCGAGCCCACCACTCACATGGCCTGGTTCTCCTCTCCCTCCTCCCCAGCTGGGCTGCCTAACCACAAAGGTCGAGAACCGCTGTCTTAAAGATACCTGTGGAGAAAAGAGACCAAGAGGCCAGAGCCAGAGACAAGGAACTAAGCAACTTATTTCCTTGCTTTTGCTATTTGGCTCCAGCCTTCTTTGCATGCTTGCAGCTTGAGTGGAATGTCAACTAGGAGCATGTAATACTTTTATTGAAGTGTTATTTTTATTGAAGTGTTATTCTAGAACAAAATTGGATGGCTCTTTTGTGCATGCATGTCTGATATAGGTTTTCTATAACTGTTAAAAGACAATATATAGTATTTAAGATAGCTAAAGAAGAATAACTCCTAAAATAAACAATTCCTAGAGATAATACTAGACCATTTCCTTTTACACATTTAGTAACACGGCCAATAAGTTAGAAGACAATTTGGAATTATTCCTAGGAAATGACTCATCCATGAGAAAGAATAACAGCTATTATAATAACTAATAATAGGATAATACATTGAAATTGAAGTTTGGATTGTGTACTTGTAGTGATAGTACATTTTGTTAGGATATTGTTCTGCCTGAGTAAGTTATAATGTTGTTTAGGGCAATAACATGTTCTTTGTTGTAGAGATTTTTTCAATACACCATGCAATTACAGAATTGTATAAATCTCAAGTTTTTGTTTTCCTGATAGCCAAACTTAAGCTGAAATATTTCATTATCAGTTTCATCTGGTGTCACATTGGATGTCACATTGTCACATAACAGTAATAGTTTGAAAACATATTGATGTATTTCAACAACTCCATGCCTATCAGAACAACTTGTCGTTTGAAAAAATAATTGCAAAAAAAAAGTAATGTGGTTTGTATGGGAATGACGTACTACAGACTAAATTTCAGAATAGGCATTACTATAGAGACCAAAAGGTCAGGACAAAAACTTCTGAAGGATTTTTTGCAGTGCTAAATACAGTTTCCCATCAAATGTTGCAGTTTGTCTCATTGGTGGATATTGTTGAGAGAGATCTCCATTGTTTGGAACATCTACTAATATGTCTACTAACCAACTGTAATTAAATGAACAAGTACCTCATTTTGAATGAGATAAATTATTATAATCCAGATAATTGTCAACCCTATAAAGACTGCTTGTTCTAAAAACTGCATATTCTGATTAATAACCCCATCTAACCATATACTGTAGCTATCAGAGAAGAAACAAATCAAAGGAGAGTCTAGAAAGTCTTAGCTGTGAATGGACAATATAGCAGTGAGGCTTAATTGGTGATAGCAACAGGTAGAAAATTTGATAAAAATTAGGCTCTAGAAGAAGTGAAAAAAGGGTATAATCTGAACTTGAGGCATCACAAAGAGTAAGATAGAAAGGACAAACATACTAGGATTGGCAATAATAATGGCATTAAATAAAGCATAAAATCACAATCTTAAAAAACAGCAGAGTTTTGCAAAATTGAAGAGCTACACATTATTTTGTCACTACAGTTGGATTTATTCTTGTAGAAAATCCATCTGTGAGGTTGCTAAGAATTAACAATAACTTGATAGCAAATAACAATAAAAAGTAGGACTGATAGAGTTATGACATAATATGGGTTATTTTTATTTCATCCAGAGTTCCAGAAACACCAGGGTTGTACTTTAGGCTGAGAAGAAAAAAAATCTTAAAAGATAGACATATCAAACGCTACTATACTAAGTTAAAGAAAGGCCTCCTTTTAAACTATATATNAACAATAACTTGATAGCAAATAACAATAAAAAGTAGGACTGATAGAGTTATGACATAATATGGGTTATTTTTATTTCATCCAGAGTTCCAGAAACACCAGGGTTGTACTTTAGGCTGAGAAGAAAAAAAATCTTAAAAGATAGACATATCAAACGCTACTATACTAAGTTAAAGAAAGGCCTCCTTTTAAACTATATATCGAGCAATAAATTACTGTATGCATGGATGAAGTAGACTACATCTAATCAAGGCAAAATTATAGATGTACCTGGGTTGAGATGGGCAGTTAGAAGGTAAGATATAGCCACCTTGATAGATTCTGAGCAAGGAGACAGACTGGGAATAAGGTGTCAAAATGATAGAATATTTGCATCCCACTTGTAAGTAGAGCAATATTGTGATCTAAAGAACTATTTGTACCAGTTAATTATGGTTAAATTTACCACAAGCTTATCAATATGGTGGATATGCATGGAAGCTGGAGGAATTTGCTAGGCTGATTTAATTGGATATGTGAAAGCTTCAACAACAAGAACTAAATCTTTTTTTGACTTTGTGAGCCATGTAGAATGCCAAAGCATGATATTTTGTCACAACTGCTTTGAGCTGTTTTCAGACTAACATTGGGAGCAACTCCTGGCCTTCAAACAACAGATTTTTATGCAACAGATGGCCAATGATGTAACTGTGGACAATTCATAAAATCCCAAGTTTCTCTTTGAGATAATAAAAGCTTTCATGCTGGTTCTTAATTTAGCATATGTGACCATTCTGGAAATCGTAATTTGGGACTATGTAAATCTTTATTTCTACCAAACAGTATTAAGAATTGTTAAAACAGCTTTTACCCTAAAGCAAATATTTATATGTTTCTTTTCCAATATATTGTTTTAAAAAATATGGAATGTGCTTTTTCTGCCAATAGTATGCCATAACTATCTTCAGCTACATTCTTAATACACTTAAAAGGAGTCATTCCAATTTAGCAAGTCTTCTGTATCGGAAAGTGATTTCTATATACAGGTAGTCTTCGACTTACAACAGTTCATTTAGTGACTGTTCAAAGTTAGAACGGCACTGAAAAAAATGTCATGATAATTTTTCACACTTATGCAGTATCCCCATGGTCATGTGATTTAAATTCAGAAGCTTGACAACTGGTTCATATTTATGATGGTTGCATGTCCCGGGTCATGTGATCATCTTTTGCAATCTTCTGACAAACAAAGTCAACGGGGAAGCCAGATTCACTTAACAACGTTACTAATTTAACAACAGCAGTGATTCACTTAACAAATGTGGCAAGAAAAGTTGTAAAATGGGGCAAAACTCACTTAACAAATTTCTCACTTAGCAACATACATTTGGGGTTCAATAATGGTCATAAGTCGAGGCTTGGATACCGACTGGTTGGCCCAGGGGGAGGAGACGGAAGCAGGTCTTGAGACGGTTGTATGGGAGGAGTTTGACTCTGTTGCTCCCGAGGACGTGGACAGGGTCCTGGGGAGGCTGAATGCAACCACATGTTTGTTGGATCCCTGCCCCTCCTGGCTGGTACTGGCAGCTCGGGAGGGTACACGAGCCTGGCTCCAGGGAATTATTAACGCTTCCTTGCAGGAGGGTGTCTTCCCGGCGGCCCTTAAGGAGGCCGTCGTGAGGCCCCTCCTCAAGAAGCCTTCCCTGGACCCAGATGAGTTGGCCAGCTATCGCCCGGTCTCCAACCTTCGCTTCGCGGCGAAGGTTGTTGAGAGTGTGGTTGCGCAGCAATTCCCCAGACACCTAGATGAAACAGTCTATCTAGACCCATACCAGTCGGGCTTCAGGCCGGGGCACAGCACGGAAACGGCATTGGTCGCGTTGGTTAATGATCTCTGGAGGGCCCGGGACAGGGGATACTCCTCTGTCCTTGTTCTTTTGGACCTCTCAGCGGNGGTGCGCTTTAAGGTGTTAGTTACCACCTTTAAAGCGCTCCATGGCATAGGACCTGGCTATCTCCGAGACCGCCTTCTGCCGCAGATTCTCTCCCATAGACCGGTACGCGCCCACAGAGTGGGTCTCCTCAGGGTGCCGTCGGCCAAGCAGTGTCGGCTGGCGACCCCCAGGGGGAGGGCCTTCTCTGTGGGTGCCCCCACCCTCTGGAACGAACTACCCCCCCAGATCCGGGTGATTCCGGATCTCCTTACTTTCCGCCGCGCCCTCAAGACATGGCTTTTCCAGCAAGCGGGCCTGGCCTAGGGAGGATTTTAAATCGGGTTCATTTTTAGAAAATTTTAAATATCACAACTTAAAATATTTGGGTTTTAATTGGTTTTATTCGGCGGGGATTGTGGGCTTGTTTCGGTTTTAAAAATGTTGTGAGCCGCCCTGAGTCCCTCGGGAGAAGGGCGGGATACAAATCGAATAAATGAAATGAAATGAAATGAAATGACTACCTGTATATAGTTGATGAGAATTGAAATTGCAAAGACCATCCTGGTTTTTTGAAAAGTGTTAGCAAAAGTTAAAGAGAAAACTAATCATATCTACTTAGATGGGAGACAACCAGAACATTAGCTCAAGGATAGCACATATCTTACATTTAAGCGATAAAGAGAACAGAACTTACAGTGGAAACCTTTGCAGGTATGAGACAACTATGGTGGTGTCATTCCAAACTCAGTTGTTTCTCATCAGATATATGACACCCAGTACAACACAATATCCACAGTTTATAAGGCAAGTACAAAATGCACACTTTGTACATAAGGGGGAAGTAGGGCATGCTAGAAGTTTTTGAGGAGCAGTAATATAGCATTTTTCACATGTTTTGAAAAGAAAATAAATCTTACAATCCCTCAGAGAAAGCAGAGCTTGGGTGTCATGTCCGCCCCATCCTCCTTTTGCCAATTTGACTAATGCATTTCAGAAGCTTACTTTGTCGGTTAACCCAAATTTATCCCCACCCACCCCCTAGTTAATGTTAACAATGATTTCCTGGCCTAATTATCACATTTTACATAAGAATGTATCTTCAGCAAACTCCATTTGACAAATAACGTGGCTCTTATCATTTTGAAATTAATGGAACTCATCAAGTTCTAATGGACCTAAATCTTTCACAGAAAAAGGGGAGAAAAATCATTCTGCTTTTAGGGATAGTAGCATCATAAAGTGGGTCTATGATTTTCTTGAGTGAGTAAATTGACACACTGATGAGATCTAATGTTTGCATCGGTCCACACAATATTGTGTTCCTCTTTAGTTGTGCCAGAACGGTACTGCCTGTAGTACTTGGAAGAAATTTTTCATTTGGATGATAGCACATCTTAATATCTGAATTTGGAGAGATGGCTGGCTAGGGAAGTTGTTCAGGGAAAGCAGGAAAGTGGCCAAACACTTCTTGTTGCACCAAGCCTAGGAAAGTGTCACTCTGAGTCAGACTACTTGTCTGTCTTAAGGGCTCTGTAACTTTCTTGTGGTTGGGAAACTGTTCTTTTAATTTGGCTCCAAAGATTGCAGGGAGTAGAGTTGGTCACATAATTTAACTTGGGGGGGGGCATTTTTGCCTATTTTGGCCTTTTTTATATTGGTTATATATTTATAATTACTTATTATATATTAGTGGGTTTAGGAATAGACTGGGCATAATCTGCAAGGCTTTAAGACAGATTGGCCCAAACCAAACCCCTGAAAATGAGCTAAATTTGTTCCTGCCAAGTCTGAAAATGCTGTGAGGATGATGATGGTTGGGGCTGCAGGTTGCGTATTGTTGGCTCTCTGGTCTGATACGGTCAATGCTGAGTTGCAGTGGCTGTTTGATTCTTCCAGCCCTACCTAGAGATGTCAAAAATAGAACTGGGAATAACTCCCCTTTTTCCTCCTTCTCCAAACTGCAGAAGAGCACACTCCTTGGATCTGACACATTACACCACCCTAGATTTTTTGGAAGATCTCAATGCATATGAAGGCCAACACCAGCAAAGAAGTAGTAGCTGTAACTTCAAATTGTTGTGTACAGATAATAGTTATTATTAGTTAGCCTTGGGAAAATATTATCAGAAAGGGTACCTTTCATTTTGCTTAAATCATAATTGGGCACACATGAGGGTATTGGATTCTCTTCATACCCAATTTGTTAGGGGTTTCTGAAATAGAAAGTTGCAAGCTTAGATTAATTGATGTTGAATTCTGAGCTCCAAGCTTGCAGTCCTGCCTTTGATACCCAAGGAAGAAACAGCACTATAGCTATATTTGTTTATTAAATTTATTGGCCGCCAATCTTACCACAAAGGAATTCTGGGTAGCTTACAATCATAAAAGATAAATACACACACACACACACACACACACAATAACCGGAAACACAATGATCCATTGGGGGGAGGGGCTGAAGCTAATTGGCAGAGTCAGGTTTTAAGCCCCCCCGCAAAAAAGGTCAGGAGGGTTGGAGACAATCTCAAATTGGGGGCAACAGCAGAGAAGGTCCTTTTCCTGGAAGCCAGAACAAGCGGGCTGACAGGACCTGCAGCATGCCTCCTCTGCTGGCACGGGTGGGACGGGCCAATCCCAGTGAGTTGAGATGGTCCATCAAGTAGCCTGAAGGGCTTTAAAGCTGATTACCAACACCCTGAAGTTACATGTGGAGTAGAAAAATACATTTAATATTTGAATACTAAAAGCAAATCTTATGTACATTTATGCAGTAGTGGATGTACATAAATGCAGTACATTTATACAAGTAAAGTTGACTTGATTCTCAAGCGATTATGCACTGGGCTGTTTTAATGGTTAATTGGAAACCTAGTTGGAGCAGCAATGGAATGTAATGAATTAGACACATTTTACTAGATTACACTTTTCTGTCTAGAAGGATGTCATTTATGAGCTGGCAAGCCATCAACATGTAAAATAAAGGGAAATCAGGAAGCCACACCACATTTCTCTTTTGCTTTTGAATCTGATTTTTCCTGTTGTTTTGGGTTTGTTTTTAACCATTACATTTTGTAATTTATCTCTAGCTACTGTGTTTTCATGGGCTAATAGAGAAAGATCCTCATGCTGAATGGATTCCCAGGGATTGTGCTACAACTCTAACTTTTTGTTTGATTTAATAATAATTGGGAATTGAAGTCAGATACACTTGGACAGTCACATATAGTGTTGGGTTAATGTTGCACTTGGACAGTGGAGAATTAGGTGCAAATTCCTATTAAGTCATGTAATCCAGACCATTTTAGCCTCAGCTCCTTGATGTTATGAGAATTAAATTGGAGGAAGACATTATGCTTATGAAAGTCAGTTTTGTGTAGTAGTTAAAGCATTAGGCTAGAAACCGGGAAACCATGAATTCTAGTCCTATCTTAGGTACAAAGCCAACTGGACCAATCAGTCTCTTAGCCCCAGGAATGGCAAACCATTTCTGAGATCTTAACACGAAAACTGCAGGGACCTGCCAGGAGTCAACATCACACACATACACACACTTGAGTTCCCAAAGCAAAGGTATAAAGGTAACAACAAATAAAATTTACTGAATAAAGGTGCATGAGGTCTGTTTACACAAACCTCAGCTTTATTCTTAACAGATGTATCAAGTGTTCATCATGCCACATTATCTCCTGCATCTTCTTCTAAAAAGAAGAAGAAAACTTCTACTAGAAGAAATAAAACAACACTCTAAACTTTTTTTTTTAAAGGAAACCCTCCACTCTGCTACTTATCCTTTCTTCTATTTGGACGTGTGGTATAAAACATGGTGTGTTTTGTCTGCATAGCTATAGTTAGAATAAGTACAGTCAAGAAGAAACACTAGATTTAGATGTAAAAAGCATACTCTTTAAAAACCACAACGAGCAAGCCTTGCAAAACCACATGGGTTCACTGTGGGCACATGTTGGCATCTCAAGCAATGACAAAAATACGGGGTTTACAAAGGGCCTTTAATTCTTAAAATATCTGAAGTTATGACTTATATTACAGTCCTCTGTGCAATGCTCAATCTCTCTGATGGGGCTTGAATGCATATTTTGATTTTAGTACATGTTACTTTGTTTTCTGCATTCTATTTTAGCAATCAGCTCTGAAATCCAGCATAATGACAAAGTTATACTTAAAAAAAATCAGATACTTGTTTAAAGATTACACTTGCCAGTTAAACTGAACATACAAACAGATATAAGGATAATCGATCTTGACTTTTCTATGCTACCTCCTTCCATTGAAATATAGGTAGTCCTTGGTTTACCATCTGACTGTTCAAAACTACAATGGCACTGAAAAAAATGGGCACGCAACCAGTCCCTGAAGTTCAAGCTATCGCAGCACTACTGTGGTTATGTCGCGAGGAGTTGTGTAGTTGTGATTGCCATTTGTAGCCTTGTCAGCATTTCAACTTCTCCCCTCAGGATGCTGTTATAGGGCATTGCATGCCAAAACAACTAGACATAAAGACAGATTTTCCCCCATACCAACACTGTTAAACACCCAATTCCCACAGCTCTGTCTTATGTCTAAAGATATTTACCCATTTAGTAGGGCTGTATTGCTATTAACCTTCTCATCTTTCCTACTATTGGTACCTTCTCCTATTGGTATCTTATGATTTATCACTTGTTTGTGTCTTATGATCTACGACTTATCACTTTGTTGTTTGTATGTACACTGAGAGCTTATACACTGGAGACAAATTCCTCGTGTGTCCAATCACACTTAGCCAATGAAGAATATTCCAATTCCAAAGGCAATGGGGGAGCTGGCAGGAAAGGTCACAATTCAGTCCTGTAAGTTGCCTGCAACACCCCACATACACTAACTGTGTTTTATTCCCAGAGTGGCCAGCCTAACAAAAACAGGAAGCCCTTAACAAGGCATTCTTGCTTCCCTAATTTCAGATGCATATGTACTTAAGACAGGCTAAGTTGTTTTGTCTTATATGCCATGAAATCTCATAGGTGCATCTCACCGATTGTAAAAACAACATCATTATAGTACTAAGAACTTGATTGCCTTTTTATGACATCCAAAATCAATTGCCTGAAATAGCGTCCTTCACAGCTTAATGGGAGGAAGCCCCTTGGCCCTCAATTACTGATTGCTGGTTCTGAATTTCCAGTATCTCTTTGCTGCTACCTACTGGTCATCCAGATTTTTATAGTTCAAATCTGATAGCTTGACTCAGGTCAGACAAAGCAACAGGTTTTCCCAATTAATTTCCTCAGTAACTGATATTCAGAGATACAGAATCTCATCTGTAATCATATTATGTATCCTTGCAAAGCTTTAACTTCCATGAATTCAACTAATCTTTTGAAAGCTGACCAACTTGGGGATTTACACTTTCCTAACTGGCTGTAATCTCTACAAGTTTTTATGTGAAAAACCATTCCATTTGTCTGTCCTGAATTTTCCCTTATCCCATTTCATTCAGTAACTTGGGATTTGGATATTTTACTTAATAATTGCATCCATTACATACTTCCTAAGACTCAGCTTCTTTTATCTTAACAACAAGCAATTAAAAATAACAACAGTAACAACATCCCTTACCTGATGGAGAAGCCCCTCAATAAGCCTCTCTTGAAGAATATGTATGTTGTGCTAAATCTAGCTAGGAAAAGCATAAGTAATTTTACTAATAGGCACCTGGGTGCCAAGCCACAAAGGACTTTGAAGATAAACATCAACACTTTGAAATGGATTCAGAAGTTAATGCAGTTACTGCAGCATATATAAAAACATTGATAAATCTATTTCTATTTGGTTGGTGGGAGATAGCATTATAGTTCAGCTGAAGCTTCTTCAAAAATATGTTACATACATGTATAATGTATTGCAATATAGTGATGAAGACATGATGGAACATTGTTGTCAAGATCTCCTGATCCAAAAAGGCCTGCAACTGCTGCACTAACAGAAACTGGAAAAAAGGTCCTCCTTACTCATGCCCCCATCTTCTCTACCTGGAGTTATGAATTCAGGGGGACCTTCCTGCTTCTTTAAGAAGTGCACAACTGCATAGTTAAACATGAAATCAAAATCAAGCTAGATCAATCACCATAACTCCATCTTGCAAGGATTTAATTTGAGCTTGATTAGATCAATTCAGACCTTCACAGACTCCAAACATCAAGACAACATTGTGACAGCATCTCTGGTCCAATTTGAGGTAGTACTGTACAACTGAGTATTGGAAACATTCTACTATCTTACTCCAAACTGACACGTGACCTCTCCAAGTGCTCCACATTGGAGCAACCATGGATATGATCACTGTTCTTTAGTTGGTACACCAACTAAAATCACCCACTTAGAAAGAAATGGAACCACTGTAAAACAGTCTCTCTAAGCTAGAACCACCATGATTGGTGATACTGAAGAGATTTAATAGGACCAGAAAGGGCCATATTTCTTTCATCCCAGGTTTGACATAGCTGATTACCAAATTGTCTATAGATGTTATCCTCACCTCCTTCTCCAGAAATTTCTCAGAAAAGAAAAGGTTGGGCCCTAATATTAGCCAATATTTATTTAAAATGGCAGATTAAGGCAAAAGGTCTACTATTGCCTATTTCAAGGTGTCTGGCACCAGCTCTTCTGTCAAAGCTGCATCAAGCATCTTCTGAATCCAGCCACAGTTGCCTTGCTGAGGCACATGAATAAGTCTGTTGGGTCATAGGTAAAGCCTAGAGAGGGCAGAGCTCATGCCAAAGAGGGATCCTTTGATCTCCACAGGTTCAGAAGAATCTTAAATGTTGTATGCTCACAAGATACCATCCAAATCATCTCACCAGATTCAGCCCAACTTGGGTTCTAGGTCTGATTGAAAGTGCTGTCAACATCCAACTCGAGAATCCAAATAAAACTCGAGGTTCATTCCATTTCCAAAAATCTTACTGTTTATTGACTACACTACATGGTAATGTTGAAGCAAAACTAACTCTGAGGTTCCCAGACACCAGTTCATAGAATTAAACAATAATTTCTCCAGTCAAACCCGCAACCTCAACATAGTCCATGTAAACAATTTCACTTTGCTATGGGAACCATAGCAAAGGTTTCAGGCTCTCATGGTCTTCAATGGAATCGTAGAGGTTTCATTTCTCCCTCTAACCCAGAGGTGTCAAACTGCTGGCCCACGGGCCAGTTGCATCATGTAGAGGCCACGCCCATTCCAGCTCCGGCAATGCAAAAAAAGTCACGATACATCACGACACGCCATGTGATGCAGCGAGTTTGACACCCATGATCTAACCCACTTTAAAGCAACACCTCCCCCCTTATTCTAATGGCAAGTAGAAACGAATAGGCATGTAGCTGCCAAAGTTTCATTCTTGACAAGTGCGCAATTTTATTAGCAAAAAACTTGCAAAATATGTCAAAGTTGCCTCCCCATCTCCACTGTTCCCTAAAAGGGAACAGATAAAGTTGAAAAGGACTCTGGATCACTTTATAAGGACTCTGTTTTCTTTCATTCTTAGTCTAGGCATAGCTTCGCTTGCTTCATTTCCCATAGCTACTGAGTAAACCTGCTGGGATCTATTAGGTAAGAGTAGCTGCTCAGGGAAGAGCAGCTGCTCAGACCAATTTTGTTCACTGTTCTTGCCATATCTGAATTCCAGATATCAACTAGACACATGGTGAAAATGCCCGCAAGATTGCTAAGAAAATCCTCAAGCACCCCAGAAAACTCCAAGGGCCAATTAGTCATTTAGGCAGGATCATCTTAATCACACTGCTATTCTTTTCTAAGTCAGCATACCTATATCCATGTTGACCCCAAAATGATCTGATTAAAGCAAAGGATGTTGTAAAACAAAACCTAAAATCTCCTTTGTACAGTCTCAAATAAGCATGATGATTGGAGATTATGAAAATTAAAGTCCAAAGTATTTGGAGACCACCATATTCTGTTGTAGTCCAGTTACATGCTTTCTTTTAAATTAGTAACTTTGAATAAAATAATATTTTTCTCACAGAACAATTTTACCAATCTCTCAACAATCTTAGTTGCCCTTTTCCAGCACATATCCTAGTCCTAGATCATTCTTTTTGATAATGCAGGAGAAAGAACTGTGCATGGTTCAGGTGTGGTTGTATCCCTAATAGTTTAAATTAATAATTTTGAAAGTCCCATCCCAAAGAACTCTAGGCACTCAATTTATCTTTTATAGACCTTCTGCACGTTGGGCCAGTTTAATACACAGGTTAAGTCGTTAACTTAAAACCATTTGTTTAGGCACTTTTTGAAGTTGCAATAGCACTGAAAAGTTATTTACAACCAGTTCTCACTTACAACCATAGTAGCATCCTTCCAGGCACATGATCAAAATTCAGGTTCTTGGCAACTGGCATGTGTTTACAATGGTTGCATCCTGGGGTCATGTGATCACTATTTGTGACCTTCCCAGGTGGCTTCTGATGAACTAGGTCACTGGGGGAAGCAATACTTGCTTAACAACTGCATGTTTCACTTAGCAACTGTGCCAAAAACGTCATAAAATCAGACATGACTCACTTAAAACAACCTTGCTTGAGCACAAAAATTCTGGTTCCAATTGTGATGGTAGGTTGAGGATTATCTGTACTAGCTAGCAGAACTCTGAGAACCTTTAGTAGACAATGACCGCAAGTTTAGATATCAATGTATTTGCAAAGGCAAGGTTTCTATATAATTTTGTCTTCTCATTTTGAACTTATTATGAGCTACTTATTTTGGACAGATTTTCTTGATAATTATTTTTATACCATCTCCTAAAATTATTGGATGTTATCAACAATTTGTCTTCTTTTCATTTCATTACTAATTCTAGATAATTATGTGCAAATTAAAAAATTCTTATAGCAGCAGAGATTGTTCCAGGATGCTAGTTCTTATTTCCCTGTTGTGATAACTGCTAACTGCGCCTCGGTTTTTTTAACCAGTTATTGGTCCACGAGAGAGCCTGTTGTCTTGTTCCAAGTCTGAAGTTTAAATAAATATGTAAAGATTGCCCTGTTCAAACTGCAGAATTTAGAGAGAGACTTTAAATGAAGGTTTTACAAGCAAAGACCTTGTAAATTGTAGGTAGGACAGGAGTGTATGACTCCTCTTCAATCTATGAGCCACACTTTGCCTCTGAATGTCAAATTCCAGGGTTAACAAGTTAACAGGGCCAGGGTTAAAACATGAAATCAGAAAAAACGATTATTGGAATTAAAATAGTATTTAATACTTTCTTACAGTTTGGCAGCAGTTTCTAAAGAGGTTCTGTGGATTTCTAGGATAAGAAGTTGTACTCATGAGAGAGTTGGAATACTCTTCTAATTGGGAAGGTAAAGGTGAACAAAGAAATGCCAAGACAGTGCAATAATCTGCTTCTTCACTTTTTCTTCTCAATTCTTTCGGCATCTTCCCCCACCCCCACTAATGCTGACTGCTTCAAGCAAATATTGAAATCCTGGATCTGACTTCAAATGTGAAGGAATTTAGAAGCCCCTACCATCCCACCACCACCCATGACTCAGAGCTTTCCAAATGAAATAATGTTTCCCAGCTGCTGCCCAGCAATTTTGGAAAGGCAGCATCTCTTTACTTTCTGCTTTGAACAAAAACTAACTTCCAAATTATAGACTTATGATTTCGGTAGAACTTCAGGACCAATCAAATGTGAAATTAAAATTCCCCAGATTTGTTGAGTAAGAAATAAATCCAAATGTCTGAAATTGAAGCTGTCAAGGTACAATAAAATAATCCCAGAGTTCTTTACCTGTATTCCCCAGTCTATGAAATGATTGGTGTTTCGTTATGCAAGAACACATAAATCTGATGTACACAAATGGAGCATGGCAAACCATTTTTCAACTCCACTGCATAATATAATAATGTTTGCTGTGCAAATTCCTACAACCAAGGCCCCCAAGCAGCTTCTGCAGATGGATCGCAGCGTGGATCATCATCCGGGTAGAACACAGGGACAGAGTTCTTATAATAATGCCGGAGTCGCAACAGCAGTTTTTTCACAATGTTAGGATATTGTTCTGACAAATCATTTCTTTCTTCAGCATCATGAACAACATCAAACAACCAAAGCTTCTTTGTGGGTGGATCTAATGACAAAGTATTTGATTCATTGAATAAAGATGGTGGTGGAAACCAATGGCTGCAGCCTATAAAGAGAAGATCAAAGATTAGTTGGGAAAGTATTTGCCTCATAATTGGAACCCAACATGTTTGCCGATCTTGGTTCTTCAATTACATTGACATGGAATTGAATTTACCACCTAGATTTGATTCTGTTATGGTGGTAATGGATCAGTTCAGATCTGTCAAATGAACAAGAGAGTATCAGGTACTGTGAAGAGAAATTAAACATTAATACAAATTAGGATTCATGATATAAAATGTATGAAAATGAGCATGTGACAAAGCCTCTTGGCTGCAGTTCATTACTTTTTGGCTTCTTATGATATTTTCCTTTATATATCACTATGCCTCATTCAGTCCCTGTGTATGTGCACAGGAAAAAACAAATCACAAGGCAGAGATAAGCAATGTTTTTCAAGATACAAAAAAAGGAACTTAAGTGCCATCAAGTGCATAGCCTCCCCATTAAACTGTAAACTAGCTTAAATTTCCTCTTTTTCAGAGTGCTACCAGCATCAATTTTCAAAAGTGATGGATTTTCTGTTGATGTTGTTCTAGGTTACAATCTTCTCCACTTGAGATTGTTTCTTCAACTCTTGAGCTTTTTAGACAAAATTAGTATTTTTAGATTTGATGGAAACAAAAAGATACATTTAAAGATTCCAACAAGAGAGCTTCTATTGGCTATCTAGATTAATTTTGAAATTCTGGCAAATTTTGAATTGAAGACAGCTTTTTAATCATATAGTTGTATTTTACAGTGAATCATCATGGAATATATTATACCTAAGAGTAATATTTTAATGCTTTAAGTCAGTACTTCTCAACCTTCGGGGCTTTAAGATATGTGGATTTGAAGTCCATATTCTACTTCATCAAGCTGTTAAAATTGAGAAACACTGCTTTAAGTAAAGTAGGCCCAATCCTGCATCTTACGTCTTCCAGTTTCTTTCCATTCTTTGCATCTGCACAGGAATTGATTGAGAAAGAAGGGGCTGACTTACCTTTTTATTGTGGCTAAAAATGTGTCCTTCAATTTTTATTTTTATTTTCAAAAAAAAAAAGGCATCCATGCAAAAATTCATATTAGCTTTCATTCCTCCTGTATTTCCATTCACTCCAGTAATTATGATCTCACCAAGCATAGCTACTGTGTAATCAGATATTCTTTGAAAATACAGAATGAAGGAGAGCCCTGCACTAATACAACTACGCATGTAAGCTGTTGGGATTGTTTTGTTGATTGTGATTTCCGAGTAAAAGAAAGCATGAAAGATGAATAATAAGAAAAAAAAGAGATTTAAAACAACATGACATAAATAAGACACTTTCTTGCAAGTATACTTGGTAATTCCAGTCCAAGCTTGGTGTTTGAAATAGAAAGAAGTGGTAGCTACCACTGAGCAAACGTGCTTACAATCATAATCTCCTGTGGTTTTTAGTGGATAGAAGAAAGTTCTGTCCAATGGCAGAAGAAGAATATGTTCCATCTAGTTTTTTCTTTTTGTCAAGGCAAGGAATCACACTTTCTGCAAGAATGGTTGGCTGCAACAATGATCGTGAGGCCTATGCAGAGCTGCGAGTCCCTTGGACTGCAAGGCGATCAAACTGGTCAGTCCTAGAGGAGATCAACCCTGACTGCTCTTTAGAAGGCCAGATCCTGAAGTTGAAACTCAAGTACTTTGGCCACCTAATGAGAAGGAAGGACTCACTGGAGAAGAGCCTAATGCTGGGAAAGATTGAGGGCAATAGAAGGGGACGACAGAGAATGAGGTGGCTGGATGGAGTCACTGAAGCAGTAGGAGTGAGCTTAAATGGACTCCAGAAGATGGTAGAGGACAGGAAGGTCTGGAGGAACATTGTCCATGGGGTCACGATGGGTCGGACACGACTTCGCAACTAACAACAACAACAACAACAACTTTGTTTTAATCAACTTCCCCTTTAATTTTGTTAAGTAAAAAAATCTTTTAAAAAAATCAGCTTAGGAAAGGCAGAGAATCCAGCAGGAGCAAAACAGGATTTCAAATTGCAAGTCCTGCTTTGAAATATCCACATTGCAAGTCCTGCTTTGAAATATCAATTGCTTTCAAAAGCGAAATACCCAATGCTCAACAAACATTTTCCAAATACCGCTAGAAATTTACCTGGATTGCCTGTGAGTAGTTTCCATTTTCCATGTCGAATTGCAGCATGTATGGAGGTATTGAAAACGGAATCTTCCCATGAAAAATAATTATTCTGTGATGAAATTTTGTGGCTGCTGACAACACCTAAAAGGAGAAAGGAAAGCTAGGTAAGGATGATTCTGCAAACATGTTGTGTGGATTCAGATGAAAATTAGGTGACAATCAGATTGAGTACTTCAATCTTATTCTGTATTTTGAAAGAAACAATTCAAAGTGTCCACAGATATATTTTTGTCTAAGGACAGGAGAAACATTTATACAATGTTCAAAGCAAACCTTCCCTACCTTGGCACCTTTCGAGGGATTAACAATATCAGATTTCCAAACCGGTCACTCTGATGATGGTTAACTGTATTCTTAAAGTTTATCAACTAGCTTCATCTTGAAGTCTAAATATTCATTTGCTCATATGTACAAATGTATATGCAAATGTGAGAAGTGGAGGCATATTAAAGATCAGTGAATAATGCACTCTTCGGAGAATCTAATTTACAAGATGTATAGGGAAAATATGTCCAGCTGTGTGAGAGGTTTGAGAATATATTTCAGCCTTTAATTTGGCCCTGGCAATAATATAAATATTATAATGAACATCTGTTCCAAGCCTTGCAGACTAAGGAAATGGATGCAACCTTGGCTAACTGCAATCCAATAATACTAGAAAAAATGTACAGTAATAATTTAAACAATTCTCAATCCCTATTTTTCCCAGGTTTACAAAGGGCTGCTCAAAATAGCTTGAAACTTATTTATAATTATTTGGTCCAACTTTTCAAAATTTCAAAAATGAACCTCAAAATCCAACCAATAAAAAAGCAGAGAATTAAATCTTAAGAAGATAATATGTCTTTGAATTCTAAGATTATTACTTGCAACTGCAGGTAATCCTTGTCTTACAACCATTTGTTCAGCAATCATTTGAAATTATGGTGGCACTGAAGGGATTTATGAATTTAAGGATGTTGCTGTGCCTCTGTAGTCACATGATCAACATTTATGCACTTGGCAATCCATCCCCCACTTATGACCAAAGAGGTACTGTGACTCCCCCAACCATCTCCTCAATCTATGTCTTTTTGCCCCTCCCCCGCCACCTTGTGCTTCATTGCCCCAGCTGACTTTTGCCTTATTGCTGCTTCTGCTGCTGAAGTATGCCTGGCCTGGCTGCTGGGCTGTATGGTTTTGTTCTGTAAAAAACAAAAACAAAACAAAAAAAAAACGGGGTGGGGGGAGCCGAAAGAAGCCTATTCATTCCCTTTTTTCATAGCACTAAAGCAGTCCCATAGAGTCCAATGGTGAGGCTGATACATCTCGTCATCACTGGACGTGAAAAGATGATGGCGAAGGTCAGCTGGGGGGGGCAGAGTGTAGGCAGTAGTGGGGTTGGATTGGGGTGGTTGCAGCTTCCTGGGGCATTTCAAGTAGTCCTAGAGCTGCACATTGCTTGCTGCCCTGCAATGTAGGGTGAAGGGCAGTCAAAAAGGCAGAGATGGGAGAGATACACATGGGCGGGAGTGCCTCTCCTCAGTTTTGCCAATATTCCAATAAACTTTGATTGAATTAAACTTTCATTTAAATTATTTTAAGACATCCTACCAAAAACTTTTGTGAAGACAATCTGGAAACCATATTTGAATCAAAATGCAAGGCTTCTAGGACACTGAGAGGAATAGAACATGGGGGTTATATTAAAGTGATCCTGAGAAAGCTGCATTAATTAACTATTAATTAATTTTTCATATGAAACAGAAGATTCTATCAGTGCAACTTTCATCCCTGGCAATAAGACAGATATATACATAGCAAAATAAACAATCTGCTGCCTTTTCACGATATTCAGAATTTGTTCCATCAACCCCACTGACATTTTATCACCTGGATAGATCCTCTTACTTTCTTCAAGTATTTATGAACGTAATAAATACATTGCAATCTTGTTTTCTTTAGTGTTGGATCTATTGGGATTAGCTGATTTTTAAAAAAGGTTTTACTAATATTTTATCATTAGTGGTTTTATATTATTGTTATGCCCTGTTTTAAGGAAAGATGGACTACGAATAGAAATATAAATGAATAAAAAACAAATCATACTATAAAACACAGAGAAGCCAGTTGAGCCAAAGCAAAAGCTAAATAAAAATTATTTCAACAGCAGGCAGAGATCAGCAAAGCAGGGACAGTTTTCAATTCCCTCAGGAAAGGCAGTTCTGCAGAGTGGAAATTCTTGTGTTTGGAGGCCTTCCACCCTTAACTATAAGAATCTAGGTTCAGATTATATTTTGTAAATATAGACTTTTATTTAAGTTCCTTTTTTGCATATAGCTAAAGACACTGTGCTATTCTTCCTTCTGAATTTCACTCATCATGTCACTGTATTATGCTTCTGGAGTGGAAGAATCCTATGCTTAGCCCAGAATATTCTTAATCTTGTCCAAGATCAAAGAATGGATCAATGAATTATGATAAAATTAGGTAGTTCACAACTGAGATGTCTCTTACATTCTCAACAACCACATAATGATTAAGGCAAGATACATAAAAGAGCTAATTTGAATAAATTTTGAGACCTTTTACGAAAGGAATGGCAATATTGATTCCTTAAATGCCATAGAACAGGCATGTCAAACTGCTGGCCCGTGGGCCGGATGTGTCACACTGAAACCGCACCCACCCAATGCAGCAATGGGGAAAAAGTCACGCTACGTTGCATAACGTCACGTGACATCGCGAGTTTGACATGCCTGCCATAGAACTAGAATTCCCATCATTTCTAGCCAGTATGACTAAAGGTAGGAGAAGCTCTAGTTCATATAGTCCTCTACATAGTTAGCATTATTAATCTGATCAAAGAAAGCATGGGCAGTTTTTTTTGTCACTTAAGACTTAGCAAGCCAAAGCTAGTTTACAAAGCTTAATAATAAGGCTTCTATATTATTACAATAGTAATATCCAACATTATAGGTAGTCCTCAACTTACAACCACTTGTTTATGACCATGTGAAGTTACAATGGCACTTGAAAAAGTGACTTGCAACTGTTCCTCACACTTATTATCATCACAGCATCCCCACGATCATGTGATCAAAATTTGGGTGCTTGGCAACCAGCATACATGTATGACAGTTGCAGAATCCTGGAGTCTTGTGATTGCCATTTGTGATTTTCCCAACTAACAAGCAAACAAAGTCAGTGGAGGAAGCCAGATTCACTTAACAATCACATGATTCACTAAACTGCAGTGATTCGTTTAACAACCATGTCAATAAAGGTTGTAAAATTGGTCATGACACACTTAACTACCACCTTGCTTAGCAAGCAAAATTCTGGTTGCAACTTTGGTCATAACTTGAGGACTACCTGTATAACTTTCCCCAACTTGCTAGATCTCCCAATATGTGTTGCTCTACAACTATGAGAATTCACAGCCAACAATGACAACAGTGCTTGCTGGGAATCATGGCAGTGGTAGTCCAATATATTTGGAAGGCCATCATAATAACACTGGAAAGTTGAATTGGAGAGGTGACTTGTCCCAGGAGAGGGTTGGATTTTCTCCATTTTGATTAAAAGCAATCTATATCTGTCTTTATATACAGTGTTTCATTAGGTGGTGTGTGAAATCTTTGGTGAAAAAATTCCTTTTTAGAAAAGTATTGATGAATAAATAATTCCATGCGATTTGATATGTTCTTCTAGAATAGGCATTTTCCCCCACAGTTTTTAAATGTAAAATAAAGTTTCCTAAAGTTTCAAGCTAAATTATGTTGGTTTAGGCTTTTTCCTTGATCTCTGTAAATTTCATTATGCTTTTAACAGTTTACTTGCTCTTCTTTTAACACAGAACAGGAAAGAAGGGAAAATAGTGCCAGACTATCAGCAACAGTAAAACAACACATGGTATTTATTAACAGCACCAGAAAAGTCAGATCTTCCATTGTTTTGCATACATTCCATATGACTTGTTGCAAAGTGATTGAAACTTTCTCATTTGCAGTGTAGAAAATCAAACATCATAGACCAGTCTTTCTCAACTTTTGCAACTTTAAGAGGTCTGGACTTCCAATTCCCAGAATTCCCCAGCTACTCAAGACCTATTCAGAATCACTCTTTAGATGGCAGTCTTCTTTAATCTGGTACCCTCCAAACTACTACGCTATTGTCCAGGAACTGTCAACAATTCCTATTATAATTTACTTATTTGTTTATTTGTATGTATGTATCTCATCTTTATTATTTTTACAAATAACTCAAGGCAGTGAACATATCCAACACACTTTCTCCCTCCTATTTTTCCTACAACAACCCTGTGAGGTAAGCTGAGCTGAGAGAGTGTGACTGGCTAAAAGTCACCCAGCTGGCATTCATGACTAAGGCGGGATTTGAATTCAGAGACTCCCAGTTTCTAGCTTGATGCCATAATCCAGTGATGGCGAACCTTTTAGAGACCGAGTGCCCAAAAACTGGCCCCGCTCCCGCTCCACCTCCCTGCTCCGCCCCCGCTCTGCCTCCCCATCCCCCACCCCGCCTGCCTACAGGACCACTCACCGCCTCCAGGGCCCGCCGCAGATCACCCAGGCAGCCCAGCAGCGCTATGGCGGCCACACCCTCTGCCCGCGACCTGCAGCATCAACTGCATGATGGGATGTGAGGGCAGAGTCTTGTCTACGCTGCCTGGCTGCTATGTCCTTGGCTGTGCTGCTCCATGTGGGCCACGCTTGAGGGCGACTCTCCTTCAGGGGGGCTGCTGGAGAGGAGGGGGTCGTAGGGGAGGCAAGGCTGGGGCAACGGCACCTGTGCCCATAGAGAGGGCTCCGAGTGCCGCCTCTGGAACCTGTGCCATAGGTTCGCCACCACTGCCATAATCTCAACAGAATGCAGGAATCAAATTTTAGGCCTTTTTTCCTTAAACTTTACAAGAACCGGAAAATTAAGTCAAATAAGTAACTTAAGCAAGTAGGAGTATGATATACCTATTTTCTTTAGACTGCATTTCTTTGTGGAAATCCAGGCAAGCATTTTATGCCTAGATGTTTGCATTTGCTGCTGAATTTTAGTGATATGATCTGCAGAGTTCCAGAGGTCAAATCAATATGTCTAGAGTTCTCCAGATTAGGAATGGCTATTTTAGGGACTGAAATTAGTTGCAGCATTGAACTATAGCTTTCACTTGTCTTATTTATACACCCACCATGCGAAATCCAGCAGTACTGAAACATCCGTTTTGCCTGCCTCTTTCCCTTCATTGCCTCTTACATGCGGCTTCAAAAGCTGGGATCTAGTGGGGGGCAGGGATGGGATTTCCTTCCTCCCATTTTAAGGCTATCTAAGCACAGAATCATTGTCCCATCCTATGAAAGTGACTTCTGCCTCTTCAAGGATTCTGGGAAGGTATACTTCCTCAGATAGTGCAGTGATCCAGATTCAAAGGAAAAAAAGTGATACCACAGCATGTGTGGGCATACAGGTTGTACCTGTCAATAACTAAGTAAAGAAGTCATTTTTCCCCTAGGTTCATCTGACAGTTAAACAACTGCAGCCTCCTCTCCCTCTTGGCCCATCAGTCCCTTGGCAGCATCTCTTCCCTTCGTCCTTCAAAGTCATTCCCTCATAACGTTACAGTATTATTATTGTAGCTTATCTTTCTGAATCCACACTCAAATCAATTTCAATCTTGTCTGATATATCTTGTTCCTCTTCTGTAATATCATTTATACACCATCTATGCATGATGAAGTTCTTAAAATTAACTTTTGTGACCACTGCTCACAAATATCCTTCAAAATATCTAATGTTAAAGTATTTTGCTCCATTTTGTGTCAACACTTTGACTTTAAGTATTCTTCTCCTTTAATTGTAATCTTTAGTGTCTTCTAATTCCTTCTGATATCCAACTTTCAAAGTCTCATCTCATGATATTTTTTTCTAAAGAATCCAAAAACCCAGAAATTTCCCATAGGAAAGGATTCTTGCATTTAATTTCAAAGCCTTATTTCAAATTCATTTGGACCTCTAGTCAGTTTTTAATTTTCCAAAACCAACACTCTAAATACTCTTTCCTTTTTATTCCAAAAAGTATTTTTTCTAAATCCTTAGATTTATAATTAAATCTTTTTTTGCTAAGGAGTAGGAGACTCACATGATGAATATGATAAAAAGTTATCATTCAAAAAGTACTTAATATTTGAAAAGTAAATTCTAAAGTTTTTAAGAAATGAGGCTCATTTGAGCTTTGTGTTCATAAAGTTTACCTTACGACTATGAGTTTTGATAGTATCTTTCAATTCTCAATGCTTGACTCATAAGCCAATTGCAAAAACATCAGTTCTTGCAGTCTATTCAAGAGAAGAAGCTATCTGGAGAACACGTATGCAATCAATGATCTCATCTTTTTCTGGAGAGACTTTGCCAGCCAATGGTACAGCACCTGGCTACCAATCCCTCATAAACACTGTCCCCAGTCTTGCATTCTCCAAGGTTTGTCGAACTACAACTTGCAAGACAAAAAGCCCTTGTCATGCTAGCTGAGAATTCTGGGAGTTGAAATCCCAACTGCAGGAATGCCAGCTTAGCAAACACCAGGTTATAGTTTAACAATTTCAGCATTAACCTCAAGGGCTCATTATTTATTTTACTCACATTCATTCATTCGAAACTCCAACATTATTGTACAGTCAATAAATGAGATATAAATAGATACTCAGTATGTAAGAAAAGAAAAGAAGGGAAGATAACCAAATACATTCTTTACTCTGTGATTAAAATGATGAGAGAAAACTAGGCAGAGAGGGATTTCTTTCCTCCTCCTATGTGGCAAGTGATCAAAGAGCACATGATTTTGGTGTAATTTAGTAAAAACTCAACCACAAAAGTCAAGGCATTCTGTATTACAGGAGATTTGTGATCTCTTCTTCCAATGAGTGGGCAGTATATTTTGGGTCCTGAAGAAAAACTGAAAAGAACACTGAAACCATATAAATGTAATACTTTGTTTGGAGGCAGAGCTATGTTCAATCATCTTTCCGCAATGCATTTCATATGAGCAGAGTTTCCATATTTTTTTTTCTCTTTAGACTTGCTGGCTGGCTGGCTACCTCCCACTTCATGGAAATGGTGGTAAGGAAAGGCTTAGTTACTAGTATAGATTATTACATGATTGCAACTGCCGACATATTATAACTAACCAAAAGGGGCCATTGATCTACAAAATCTAAATAGTTCAGTTTATTTTGCAATCTTGCAAATAGTATTGGTCCAAGCATACCATAATAGTTTACAATCTTTTTGTAAACTATTGCTTTCAGTGGAGAATATTTTTTTGACAATGACTATAAGGGAACAATTTTTTAGTTTCTGAGCATGTCTTTATGTGGGAAACAGGTGAGCTTTCTCATGCTAGTAGAGATTTTAAGGAATTCTATAAAAATGTATTAACACTTGCCAGTTTACCTGTAAATCATCTCTAATGTTTAAGCACCAATCAGGATTGCTGAATCCATCCAAAAATTGTAGATGGCTTATCTAAGTAATTATCCAATTAACTAAGGGATTTATACACTGAAACATGTCTCACTTTCAAAGCACTGCATTTATTTTTGCCACCATTGTACATTTTCTTGCTGTTCAGTTTAGTTATCCTAACTTACTCAGACTTCACTGAAAGTAGTCAAATGAATACATGACAATTCAAAATATTGAATACCACAATACATACCATTATTTTATAATAATAATGATTTGGCCAGGACTGGATTCTGTAAACAGGAGGCATACATCTTTATTTGTTCAAGGGGCTGCAACAGACTTTAAATGGTATATAAGGGAGCATTTACCAAAAGGGAGTGGGGCCACACCAAAAAGATAAACACAGGAAGCTTGACAAAAATGTAAATAAGTATTTAAATATGTAAATAATACATAAATATATAAATAATTGATCTATACATAAATAAATATAAAAATGGGAGTATTGTTACATAGATTGGAAGGGAGACTTGAGAATGTAGGATGAGGATGGAGTAATGGAGTTGGCTGCCTGAGGAGACAGCAGGTGAGAGAATGTGGCAATGGAGGATGTAGCAATGGGACAATCATACAGAGAGGCTGCCATGGAAGGTTAAAGTGGAAAATGAGGAAGAAGGATCAGAGATGGCAGAAGTGGCAGCGTATATAAATGACCTCAAAACAAAGCAGTAGAATCTAAGCCATATCAGTGCATCAAACTTGAAAACTCTGTAAGGCTGCATGTGTGCACTGGGCCTCAGGCCATGCACCTATGATAGTAGAATATGCAAATGCTCATCAGTCTTTTGCTGAAAAAGGAAACATCATGGACCCAATCTATAAATAGAAATGAGCAGCAGCTTGCTCACAGCAGTAATAATACAATTTTTACAGAAAACAGGATCTTTAATTGAGGCCTTCTTTTCTAGAGTCTAGTGGGGAAAATCTGGAAATGCTGTCAGTCTGGCCACTTGGACCTTTTCATCTTGATAATATTTAGTAGACTAGAGAAGATAGCATGTTCTCTTTCTCCAGAGTGCATCTTTTACTATGAAGATAATACATAATAAAAAGAGCTGAGGTGGTGCATAAGAGCCGTGGTGGTACAGTGGTTAGCATGCAGTATTGTAGGCTGATTCTGTTGGTTGCCAAAGTTCGATTCCCACCGGCTCAAGGTTGACTCAGCCTTCCATACTTCTGAGGTGGGTAAAATGAGAACCCAGATTGTTGGGGGTAATATGCTGACTCTGTAAACTGCTTAGAGAGGGATGTAAAGCTCTGTGAAGCGGTATATAAGTCTAAGTGCTATTGCTATAATGTCAATTTAAGCTCCATTTCTTTCTTTATCTCTTAAATTCTTAGGTTTCATTAATCCTATGCCCGACATAGACTGATGGTACGTATTCATAATAAGGCTTCCATAGCAACTGTCCTATTCCTTGTTTGACAAAAACAAATTCTATCCCATTTTATTTACTGATTATGTAGCGCCAACCCCGAAGGGATCACTAAAGTCCAGGCCCTCCTGGCCTCCTCTTCGGCTGGCTGCCAACCCAAAGGGTCTCTCACGTTGGCACCTCTGCCTGACAGGGCACGTAGCATGGTGATGTTCAATCATGGTTGGCAGCCACGCACATAGGGCAGTGATGGTCGATCTCTTAAACGGTAACTCACATGGGATGATGATAGTTGACCTCAGGCAGTAAGACTTACAGGAGACGATGGTAGTCAAGTCCTGGTAGCAGCAGCTGGCGTACAACAGTAGTAGTCAGTCTTTAGTAACAGCAACCTGCTTAGGATGATGTTAGCCAGTCTCTGATAGTAGCAACTTGCCTATGACAATGTTAGTCAGTCTCTGGTAACGACTTGCCTAGGGCAATGGTAGTCAGTCTCTGGTAATGGCAACTTGCCTAAGCCAATGGTAATCAGTCTCTGGTGACAGCAACTTGCCTAAGACGAGGTAATCAATCCCTCTCTGGAACTCATAGGGGCCCTCCTTTATCCACTCTCTTGGTCTCTCTCTGCCCTCACTACATGTAATCCCCCCCTTCCCTTCCTTATCCCCTTTTTGCCTCTTCCAGCGGATCCTATAAAAACCCCTCTACTTCCCACTAAAAGACATACCCTCAACCCGGTCAAACTCTTTCCTGGCTCTCCCTTCGCCCAGCTGGCTCCAACAAGGGAGAAGAAATAAAACTCCCCAAACTACCCTCTCTCCATCTGGCCTTCTTACTCTCTCTCTACCTCTTCGCTCAGCTAGCTCTGGCGGCAGGCTCCATTAAGCTAAGCTCTCTCTCCTTTTCCTCATCTGGCTCCGCCCGATCTCCCGCCAAAAACCTCCCTCCAGTCTCTTTCTCTCCCCCCTCCCATTGGCTTCCTCCTCCCTTTTCTTCCCTCCTCAGAGCCACGCCATGCCGCCAGACCCACAGCAGCTGCCGGAGCTCCTCATTTCCCTGCCAAATCGGCAGGGCTCCTGCAAAACTTCTCAGCCAGCCCCATTCTCACCCCAGCTCCGCTACAATTATATTAGGAAGAGTGTGACACACTGGCATATTAAGCATCCTTTTTTGTGTAATATACCTCCTAGTAAATTATTATGCTACTTTAAATTTTGCTATTGTACTAATTTCCCCCTTTGTCAGTTCATGCAAGTGTTAAAAAGGATGGAGAACAGCAGCAAGCAACACATTAAATATGCAATAGATATTTGAGGCAAACATCAATTATCTGAACAAAAAGGACCTACTAACACTTACCAGTTCAATATTTAATAAAGGAAAGCCCTTCTTAAAATATCTTGTCTTTTTTCCATAATATCTAATCATATATATTATCTTAGTCATTTATTCCATACTTCTTAAATCAATTCTCTAGCCTAAATCACTTAATGGTTTAGTTTAATTTATCATTCAAAAGCTATTATTAGTTTCTAATTCTGCTTTATAGCAATTCATATACTAAAAAAAAAAAATCCAAAGGATTTAATGGGAACTTGTGGTTAACCATACTGAATGTATATATTCTGTATGCATATGTATGTGGAGTCCTTGGTGTCTTCTGATCTTGGTTGTTTGCTTGCAAACTTTTCATTAACCAGAATACACAATATCTTCAGTACCAGAAGGGAGTGCAATTTGGTCTCTGTTCATATTCAATAGCTTGCCCTGTCAATTGGTGGGAATGTTCTTTTCACGGTGGTAGTTCCTTGATTAGGCTGTTGTTAATTGATTGTTGATTATAAATCCTGCTTTTAATCCCTGCTTATCTGGTGTTGATTGCTGAAGTGGAAGTGTGTTGTTCTTTTGTTTACTTTTTAGCTTTTTTATTGTCCCTTGTGAATAATATGTAAATGTTGTTTATCTCCATGTGCCCATTGATAGCTGATTTGTCTGAGTGACAGGCTTCCACTAATTCTCCAGCATTTTTTTATTTAGCTTGGTTTAGGATTGTTGAAACTATGGTTAAATCTGTCCATATGCTGTGAAGTTAAGCAGTTTTTATTGTATCTGAACTGACTGGTAATTGATCTTCATGGATGTGCTTTGCTAGTCTCGTGTCTGTCCTAAATAGTAACTGTTATAGTCTTTACACTGTATGTTGTAGATGAGTTCAGTTTTATCTTCTTTTAGTTTACTTAAATGTTTTGGAGGGCTTTGGTTGGTTTGTGTGCTGTGGTGATGTTATGTGATTAGTTGTTGGTTGTTTCTGAGATTTTTTCACATATGGCAATGTTATTCTTTTCACAGCTTATGTTGGTTGTGCTGTTAGTTGAATGGGCATGCACCTTTTGATAAAATTGCATGGGTATCCATTTTGTTGTAAGACGTGTAGTGATCTGTTTTCTTTGTCTGGTGTCTGGTTGCTGCAGTGCATTTATGGTCATTTCAATAATGTTTTTACATAGCTCCTCTTGTGAAAAGTTGGGTTGTTACCTTGGTGCTCCAAGTGGAGCACTTGGTTAGTGTGTGTAGTTTTTCAATATACTTGTATTCTAGTTTGCTGCCATTTCCTTTGTTGGTATGGATTATCCAGGAAGCGTTATATGTTATTGTTTTCTTTTTCCCTTGCGAAATTTATTCCTTTGAAAATTTATTTCATGTGTCTTCTTTAGTTGTTCCTTTTTTATTATGACAAAATTATCATCTACATATTGGATTCATATTTTTGGTTCTGTGCAGGAGTATTATAGTTTTTAGATGCCACATCACATTCTGTGCTATAAATCCTGAGAGTCGTGATCCCATGGTTATTACTCTGATTTGTTGATGTATTTGTCTGTCAAACTGAAAGTAGGTAGTGAGGTAGAGGTTGATGAGATCCATGATTCTGGGTATTTTGATCTTAGTAATTTGGTAAAGTTGGGTGTATTATATAGTCTTACTGCTGTGTTCTTTTGCTAGTTCTGCTCCATATATTTAAAAGTTCTGTGACATTGAATAAAATCGTAATATCATCTTCTATTATTATTAAGTCTTAGATTTTTCTGGAGACATCGCAGTGAAAAATTCATAGACCATTCATTTTCCTTTGCGAGATGTCCAAGCTTTTTTGTAATTTCTTTAGTTATGTTGGGGTCCCTGGTAATGATACAAGTGGATGAAGAGGTTTGTCAGGTTTGTGTATTTTAGGCATCCACAGAAGGTGGGAGGATACAAATACAGAAAAATTTCTATCAAAACTAGGAAACACAAAGTTTACTTTGCAGATTCTTAATGGAAGGCAACTGTTTATTTACATTCTAATCCAAAGGAAAAGGAAAGAGCTTCAAGCTCAAAAGATGGTAAAATTATGTTATTTTAAGTGGTGCTTACAAAAGTATGCATGTTCCACACTCTTACACATGGCCTTGATGTTATGAGACCTCTTTCCCATTTTTTAAAAAAAACTTCAGGAATTCATGAAGTTCCTTTTTATAAGGCAATATAATTGAGAGCAGGAGGTATGAATGGGCTAAAAAATTAAATACATTCTTTCACTGGCTAATTAAAAGCATTAAAATGTTTTTATTTATTTAAGCTAAAGATAATATAAACAAAAAGCCTTATATGTACAAAGGCTAGTGTAGTGGCACAATTAGTTCAGGCTGCTTAATTGTAGCAACAGCAATAGCAATAACACTTAGACTTATGTACTGCTCTCTTGTGCTTTACAGCACTCTGTAAAGGTTTACATATGTCAGCATATTGCCCCCAACAATCTGGGTCCTCATTTTATTGACCTTGGAAGAATGGAAGGCTGATTCAACCTTGAGGCAGTTAGGATCAAATTCCTGACTGTGGGCAAAGTTAGCCTGCAATACTGCAGTATCAACTGATTTCATTCTTACAGGTCTGGTTGTTTACTAAGATCATATCTTACTGTGTGGGCCAAGGTTGGCAGACAAACACCTTATGCTATTCAGCTTTCTCTAATGCTATCTCCCTCCTGTGAGGCCCTCCTCCCTGAAATTCATAAGGAATTATATTGTATACATAGTTTTGTATCTTGTAGGTGTCTTTCACTGAGGCTCTCTTTGTAAACTTATTGAGTGAATTATTCGCAATTGTTAAGTCTGTGGTGCTATGTGGCAGATACTTATTTGTTTGAATTCTAAAGTCCCAGAGCATTTTAGCTTCTTTGTTTTCTATGACTTTGTAGTCCCACCAGTTCTTGCTTCCAAATGATAATTCTTGCAGATATTCCAATGCGCCATTTTACTTCCGCATGCCAGTATTTGTAGTCAGTCTGTGTGAACTTCTTGCAGCAGCTAACTAGGTGGTCCACTGCTTTCTCAGCTTCTTTGCAGACACATCATTTGCTATCTGTTGCTATCCTCTCGGTTCTGACTTTGTATGCATTTGTTCTCAAGGCTTGATATTGTGCAGCCAGAATTAGCCCCTATGTCTCTTTCTTCAACTTTCTGTTCTTAGCCATTGTCAGGTCTTGTTATCTGCTTTGCCTGCTATTTTGTTTTAATTTACTGGCCATATGATACTTTGCCTTGCTATGTCTCCTTTCTGTTTCTCATTTGGTGTTCAGGATATACTAGCTTCAGTGCCTCTTCCTCTTCCTCCCAATATAGTTTTAAACTCTATGTCATGGTTCCGACAGATGAAACTCTTCAAAGCTGCTAACGTCGGATGTTCTTGCTTTGACATTCTATCTTTGTGTTAAAATTACACCCTAATTTAGCAGTTAAACTAAGATTACCCTTTAATGCATTACAACAGTTTTTCCCACCTGGTGCACACCAAATGTTTTTGACTACAATTCCCATCATCCCAATTCTGGTATCAGGGAAGATTACGTTGCATTACACAGCTAGTACAGCTAGTATATATATATACTAGCTGTACCCGGCCACGCGTTGCTGTGGCTCAGTCTGGTTAAATGGAAAAGCATGTTTTACCTGTCACAGGTGTGACATCTATATAATAGTAGGTATATAAAAACACGCGCGTATTCGAATGCAACGTTGTGTCAAAATTTCAAAGCAATTGGTGAAGAACTTTCGGAGATTTAAGATTTTGAACAAACGAACATTTACATTTTTATTTATATAGAAGAAGATAAGGCACATCAAGTAAAAAAAATGGAGAGGGGGAGAAGGAGTAAGCATGCAATCAAACAAGTATTGCAGTCCAGACAGATATTAAAAATAAGAGGTTTTATGAAACGCTGATGGATTGCCATATACTGTTTGTGGATTAACTTTTCCTAGATGATTTGGATAGAACACTTGCCAATTTGGATTTCTTATTTTTCCAGCCTTAAGCATAGTTCATTCTATTTCCCCATCTGAGATTTAAAAGAAAAACTACATTTGCACATATTTTTAGATGCATTTTTCCTCAATATAAACAAATTTGCATGTTATTCTCTGAAGTATAAGAATAATTTCAAGGGCTGACAATGCTTTTCTTTGCAGCATTGCTCAAAAGAGTTGAACCAAACCAGAAAAAATGAAGGTAAGGCACATTTGAAGACAGTCATACAAATGTACAAACAGATAAGTAAAATGATACTATTTCCCAGCTTATAATTTATATACCAAAATAGAGGTTTGGATTGGAGAAAAGCCAGGAAAATGATGCTTCCTCTGCATTGTACTGTATTTTTCTCTAGGAATAAGTGGCTCTGACAGTGTTTGCATCAACAGTTTTTATGTACTCAAAGTAGTCACCTCTACAACCAATGAAAACACACATAAATTAAGTCAATTTCAGAAACTTCATATAAGCACAATCCTTTCCATTGTATTATAAACACTTCCCAAATATAGATGATCTAAAAAAATGCTTAAAACTCATGATTCCATGACCATCTGAGTTCTAAGAAATATTGGTGCCTCAGATATTCTGAACAGACATTTAGAAGTAAGAGGAAAGTAAAAAAAAATAACAGAAAACCTTTGTAAAATAATTGCTTCCAGAATGTTTCCACTCATTAGTTCAAGATTTGAGTTGTGCTCTGCCAACAACAGTTTTCCTGTTCCAGTTACATTTGTATAAAAGGATGAAATATTCATCCTTTATTCCTTCTAATAAACTCTTGAAAAAGAAACTAGAGAAGATCAAGATCATAGTATAACATGCTATTTCACATGAAATATAAATAGTCCTCAACTTACAATCACAAGTGAGCCCAAAATTTCTGTTTCTAAGCAAGACATTTGTTAAGTGAGTTTTGCCCCATTTTATGACCTTTCTTATCACAGTTGTTAAGTGAATTTGGCTTCCCCATTGACTTTGCTTATCAGAAGATCACAAAAGGTGATCATCTGACCCTGGCACATTGCAATCATCATAAATATGAGTCAGTTGCCAAGCATCTGAAGTTTGATCACGTGACCATGGGGATACTGCAACCATTGTGATTGTGAAAAACAGTCATGTCACTTTTTTCAGTGCCATTGTAACTTCCAACGGTCACTAAATGAATTGTTGTAAATCAAGGACTATCCGTATTATCTTCCACTTCAAAGATCAGAGTATAAAGTGATATAGTCTCACAGGACAGCAAATCAAAGAGCAGTTTATTTAAAAGAAGAATCAAGCCAAAATTCTGTCTAAATTTTGTAAGTGACTCGTCATACTTGTGACATAATCAGCCTCTCTGTGATCTCATGATCAGAATTCAGGCATTTGGCAACTACTATATATTTATGTCAGCTGCAGCATTCCAAGATCACGTGTTTGCTATTTGCGACTTTTCCAGATGATATTTGACAAACAAGGTCAATGGGGAGAGCTGGATTCGGTTAATAATTGCATGATTCATTTAACAACCATAGCAATACACTTAGCAATCGCAATAAAAAAGTCATAAAAGTGGGCACAACTCCCTTAACTACTGCCTCACTTAGTGACAAACGTTTTGGCCCAACTGTGGTTCTAAGTCAAGTTGTATAACTTTTGTGTCAGGATAATGTTACCACTTTGATTGTGCTTTTGAATTGTATCTGAGATTACACCAGAATTTGCATATGGATTTCCATATTCTCCAGAAAATTTCAGAATTAATATCTGTAATTGAAAGTAGTTATACTGTCTGTGACATAAACAGAAACAGAATAGCAGAAACAACCTGGCACACTTCTTGTTGAAGTTCAATCTACCCTACAATCTAAAGCAGAGAAGTGCATTGAATGTATCAATATATCTGCTCATGTTCTCTTTCCATAGCTGGCACATGACAGAGCCATGACTGTGTTTTCTGCATGGCATATTTGCAAATACCAGTGTGAGAGATTACAAGTGTAATTCCTGCCCTTTCATAGGAAAAAGTAGACTCTGTGGCAAAATAATTATTTCTTTATCTGCAGTTGATTTAAGATTAACATCTCCATCTTTTTACTGGAATTGTTCAAGAAGAGCATTAATATTAGCACACAATAAGGCTAAATGAAAATAATAATACAAAACACCAATAAAAAACTACAGAAGAAATTGAAAGATTTTATACTAGCAGTGAGGAACTCGTGCAGTTGAGAGAGCAGTTTCTAGAGGCCCAAAACTGCTAAGAAAAGGACTTGCTGCTGAGCCAAAGGCCAACCAGCAGAAAACTAAAAAGTAATATTTAAAAGCATTTATCTTACACTATCTTATATTAAACTTTCTGACATTCCTACATATTGTGGATAGAGTTGAAAACATAATTTCCAACCAAAATTTCAGATGCAAAGTGCAGAGCAAATGATTGCAAAGTAGACTGTAGCAGTATAAATGGCAAATCCAATGGCTTGGCTGGAAAAGAAACTAAGAATACAAAAACTGACATTAAACAGTATGCGGGATCCAGAAAAAGTTATTTATCCATTAAAATCAGTATGAAAAATCAGGTTATGTTTTAAGTCCTATTTATCCCAGTGGGATAACTAAGTTTACTTTTACAGATAAAATGTAATATAATTATATAAATATGCAGCAACCAAATTAAAAAATCATATATCACCAGCACTTACCAGCACACCTTCTAAAATATTTCCATAAAGCTATGAAAATTTGATTATATTCTCAGAACGTCTTGCAATTTTCTTCATAAAGAAAAAGTCTGCCATTTTTAAAGTTTACATTAATAACACTAAAAGAGAAATGGAAAGCACAACCTAGAATTATGAATAATATATTATTGTTGTTATTATTATTATTATTATTATTATTATTATTATTATTAGTAGTAGTAGTAGTAGTAGTAGTAGTAAAGTTGGAAGGGACCTTGGAGGTCATCTAGTCCAACCCCCTGCTCAGGCAGGAAACCCTATACCATTTCAGACAAATGGCTGTCCAGTCTCTTCTTAAAAACTTCCAATTACCATTGGTAATTGATGATTTGGAGAACATGTATTCATACAAAAAGCTCATAGGTACAATGATTCATTGGAAATCAGTCAGAGTATAAATTTAAATTAAAAATAGCTATTTGTTTATTTATGGTCCAAGTCACAGAAATAAAAAATAAACTACACCATTAATACATATATAAATAACATGCATAAGTAAATAGCACATATGTAAAAGGAAGAAATCCTATAAAATTAACATTTCATTGAAATAAATCAAATGGTTTCTATAAGCCAGTGGTTCTTAGTTTTTTCTTCTTCTCAGGGCCCTTTCCACTTTTAAAAATTATGGAAAATCCCCAAAGAGCTTTTATTTTTGCTGGTTATATTTACTGATATTTACCATATTAAAATTAATGTAATCAACATTGCTACTTCTTCTCACAATTGTTTGAGATTTTAATATTGTCTTATTTTTCAAATAATTTTGATTTTGGGGGTCTTGAGTCACCCCCAGGGGTCCTAGGACAACACTTTTAAAAACACTGCTGTAAGCTAAGGCTATAATTTAAAAAATTGCTACTGACTTTGAACACCTGGCTACTGGTCATTTAATAAGAATGAATTGGCACATTAGCTTCTAAGGCATGGGTGTCAAACTCATCATGTCACGTGACATGTCACGACGTATCACAACTCTTTTTGCATTGCTGGCAATGGAGTGGGCGTGGCTTTGTTATGATGAAACTGGCCCGCTGTTCTAAGGCTTTCATAATAATGAAAAATAAGGTTTATTTATTTATTCAAAACATTTATATAGATGCCCATCTTAAACAAATTTCTGGGCGGTTCCCAATCAGGATATCAATAACTTTATCCTCATAGATAAAATACAGGGCGCTAAAAAATCCATTAAACCAATACTGCCTGGAAGTTATGCTTCAAGATGTCAAACACATCTTAAAACACATTCTATCTGAAAAAGGAAGGTATCATAATTGAACTTGGAATTCTACATGAAATGCGTGTGTTCTGAAATCAGCTGCAGCTCTCAAGAATTTAACCAAATATTAAGTAGTGTAACTACATAATTTGAAAGTAATGTAGAGCAAGCCCTGAGCACATACAGACATTTGTGCTGCCTCTAGAATTTCAAACCATGTTGTTGAAATAGTGGCAATATTTTTTTTTTAGTTTTTATTTTTCCTTTTTTCCACTATACAACAAAAAAAAAACCGAAAAAATAAAAATTTTCCCTTAACAAAACTGTGTTATACATCTCATATATATTATTTACCATTTATTTACATCAGTAATCATGTCTTTTTCTTTCTTTGTTCTAGCCAATCATAACATTTGTTCCATATTTCATAAAATTCTGTTACCTCCTTGCCTTTTAATTCTAGCGTACGTTTATTCATTTCCGCGCATTCAAGAATTTTGTATATAATCATATCGTTTGTAGGTATGTTTTCACCCTTCCAACACTGAGCATATACTATACGGGCTGCTGTCAATATATGTATAATGATGTGCTGGAGTTGCTTTTTGATCTTTAAATTTATTATACCCAGAAGAAATAGTTCAGGTTTGAATTGAATTTGCACCTTAGTTATCTCCTGTATCCAGTTCCCTATCCATTCCCAATAGCTCTTTGCTTTAGGGCACAGCCACCACATGTGATAGAATGTTCCTTCCTTATTTTCACATTTCCAGCATTCCGGATTCATATTTTTGTACATTTTGGCCAATCTCGCCGGTGTTAAATGCCATCTATAAAACTTTTTGTATTGATTTTCCCTATATGCAGTGGCAATATTTGAGGGTATAATGTTTTTCCTCTTTCCTTTCGTCCCTCAACTACATCCTAAAGTAGATAGATCAAATCTCTGGTACAGTTTTTTTGATCACTGTCCTACAATACAATAGGGGCATGATGGCTCAGCGGTTAAAGATGCTAAGCTTGTCAGCTGGAGACTCGAGCTCTACACAATGGGGTGAGCTCCAGTTATTTGCTTCAGCTCCTGCCCACCTAGTAGTTTGAAAACATGCATACGCAAGTAGATTCATATATACCACTTCAGTGGGAAGGTAACAGCATTTCATGCGCCTTTGGCATATAGCCATGCTGGCCATATGATCATGGAAATTGTTTTCAGACAATGCTGGCTTCCTCGGCCAAGAAATGGAGATGACCAACATGTCCTAGAGTCAGACATGATTGACAGGGAAATCTTTACTTTTTACTTCCAATAAAATACTATAAAATATAAAATAAAAATGTTATGAGTGACTAGAGAAAATTTTCCCACTTCGACACAGATAGCCAACTAGAAGCACTTGGTTGTCCTATACTGGAGGCAAAATGATGGCATAACTAAGTTCTAGTTCTATCTAGAAAGAAAAATATTACAGTATATGAGTCCAGAAAATTATTCCAAGTGTCTTGCATACTGGATATGTATTGGGACAGATCTCCTACCAATTTTGCACAAAGAGATGCAAAAAGCATCCATGATAGCATGCGGGTGAGGAGCTTAAGAACAAAAGATAATACAGATGATCCTTAGACCAGAAAGGTTTGTTACTTGTGTTTGTTTTTCACTAATTTTTCTGTCTTTTCTAAATCATGATATATGAAAACAATTATTTCCCCTGAAAGAGGAGGATGCTGAAATGTCAAAAGCTCCTTTAGGCTCTACTGTGATAATAAAGTATTGGAGAAATTTTTTTTTGCTCCTTTAGTGAAGAAAGACATTTTGTGACCTTTTGCGGCTTTATGGCGATAATGAATTTTCTGCAGGACTCAGACAATTTAAGTTACTCTATTAAAATAAGAATGCTTGAGGAATAGCTGTGACCTTGACCTTTGAAAAAATTAATAGAAAACTGATTTTGAAGGAACTGCTAAAATCTATTTATTATCTAGACTGTGATTCATTACTGTTATGGAAATAATGCACAGATAATATACGATAAGTATTTTTTATAAAAACCAAACAATGTTATTCAACCTTCGTCACTCATCAGCTGAACTATTAACACCTGATATTTAGATATAAATCCTCTACTGATTTTTTTCCCGGTGACAATATCAGTTTTATATAAAGATGTTTTTGTTCAAGTTCAAAGGTTTTGCAAGTCTGAAAAGTAACAGTAGCAACTTGAACAGGATTATATTCAGCCCTTATATTTTAATATTAAGTGAATATAAAATAACCAGGATTTATCCTTAGCAAAAGCTTATTTCGTTCAAATTTCCAATTAGTCTTTAATTATTATTTTAAGGGATCAAGTTAAAAAAACTACAAAATTTTATTATTAGGAGGGCTACTGTGCTGTGTTATAACACTATTTTAGTGCTTATAATTGTTTTAATTAATTGATTTTGTAAGCCCCCACCCGAGGTCTGCTGGAGTAGATGGCTACAATAAATGTAATAAAATATGTAAATAAATCAATTTCTATTTCAAGATCACGTGAGCTGTTTCCCAAACCTTAAATTTTATTAGACATTTTATTTTTTAAAAGAAAAAAAGAAAAAAAACACTACCAATTTATCAGTTTTTGACAGTACTACATAGAAACCTGAAAGAAAGTTACAGTGAATAAAATTATACAGAAAAATCAAGACAGAAAGTAAGACCTAATTTAGAACACCATTCCCACTGAGGTGAGATTAGTCCCTATAGACTTTCCAGAAATTTCTTAAAATAGGGATTTTCCATCAAACTTGGGGATCCCAGGGAAACAGAGAGCCTGTGAGATGATTACATTGTGTGTAGGATGTTGGTCTATTCTCTGGCAATTTTATTTCTTTTTATGTATGATTAATTGTTTTTAATGGTTGTTTTAGACTTGTTTTTAACTGTTTATTGCTGCTGCTTAGAGTTACATTTGTGAGACAGATGGCAGGCAGGCAGGCAGGCAGGCAGGCAAGAAGGAAGGAAGGAAGGAAGAAAGAAAGAAAGAAAGAAAGAAAAAAGAAAAAAAGAAAAAGAAAGAAAGAGTTTTTGTCCATATAGTTAGGCCTATCTAATTCTTGAGAGGAAAATTCTTGGAACAATATTTAAATTTAATTTATTTGATTTAATGTGTCTAGTCAAATATGCACTAGTGGAGAAAAATCTCTCTCCCCATTATTCCTATATTTTTCAAATCTGCTCTGAAGCCTTGGAGTACATTTGGAAAATATTTGGTAGCTTCAGGAGCAAAAAGGCAAGGACTTTTGCAAGTGCAATGAAACTTTATGGACCTTCCCTCATTTTGGGATCTTATTGATGCATTATTTGCACAAGACCAATCATAAAACAAAGTATAGGAAATATGATAAATAAAAAAATTTGAAGCAAATTAATAAACATAATAATAAACATAATAAACATAATAATAAAGTTGGAAGGGATCTTGGAGGTCATCAAGTCCAACCCCCTGCTCAGGCAGGAAACCCTATACCATTTCGGACAAATGGCTGTCCAGTTTCTTCTTAAAAACTTCCAGTATTGGAGCATTCACCACTTCTGGAGGCAGGTCGTTCCACTGGTTAATTGTTCTAACTGTCAGGAAGTTTCTCCTTAGTTCTAGGTTGTTTCTCTCCTTGACTAGTTTCCATCCATTGCTTCTTGTCCTGCCCTCAGGCGCTTTGGAAAACAGCCTGACTCCCTCTTCTCTGTGGCAGCCCCTGAGATATTGGAACACTGCTATCATGTCCCCCCTCGTCCTTCTCTTCATTAAGCTAGACATACCCAGTTCCATCAACCTTTCCTTATATGTTTTAACCTCCAGTCCCCTAATCATCTTTGCTGCTCTTCTCTGTACTCTTTCTAGAGTCTCAACATCTTTTTTACATCGTGGTGACCAAAACTGGATGCAGTATTCCAAGTGTGGCCTTACCAAGGCATTGTAGAGTGGTATTAATACTTCGCGTGATCTTCATTCTATCCCTCTGTTAATGCAGCCTAGCACTGTGTTGGCTTTTTTGGCAGCTGCAGCACACTGCTGGCTCATATTTAAATGATTGTCCACTAGGACTCCGAGATTCCTCTCACAGTTACTACTATTAAGCAAGGTACCCCCTATACTATACCTATACATTTGGTTTTTCTTGCCTAAATGTAGAACCTTACTTTTTTCACCACTGAATTTCATTTTGTTAGATAGCACCCAGTGTTCAAGTCTGTCCAGATCCTCCTGTATCCTAAGCCTATCTTCTGGAGTGTTGGCTATTCCTGCCAGCTTGGTGTCGTCTGCAAATTTGATGAGTTCCCCATCTATCCCCTCGTCCAAATCATTGATGAAGATGTTGAAGAGCACTAGGCCCAGAACAGAGCCCTGGGGCACCCCACTACACACTTCCCTCCATGTAGATGTGATTCCATTGAGGACCACACGCTGAGTATGGCCGGTCAGCCAGCTACGGATCCATCTGGTGGTGATGCTGTCTAACCCGCATTTTTCTATCTTATCAAGTAGTAGGTTGTGATCTACTTTGTCAAATGTGGAGTTACCGAGGAGATTCTAAAAAACATAACTTTCAATAGAAATTTTGCCACTTTCTTAGAAATTTCTGAATTGATCATATACAAGAAGAGCAGTAATCTTCTAAATATAAGAGCTACTGACATTATTGACAAATAGAGCTATGAATTTAGATTGCTACTAGTTATATAATTGGCATTTTACTGGCACACGTGATACAGATCCATCCTCTGTTTCCTAGCACAGATAAGTGTGACTTTTGTACGGAAGATCACTTTTGATTGTTTGCCAATACATTGATTCCTAATTGAAAGTTCCCCAATTTATGCCAGAGTAAAATGTTTCCTGTGAAGACCATATACGCAATTTAACAAAATATTTAGGGAAAGTCCCAGGAGAAGAGGGAGCAATTATCCTGTAGAAATAATGAAAAATATCAACCTCCTTCCTAAAGTTATATTTTGTAATGAGCCAATGGGGAAAAAGAGATTCATTAAGTTTACAGGAAAGCAGGAGTGAACATCCTGGGGTTTCAGCCCATAGGAAACACCCAAGTGTGAATGCCTTTCAACTGCACTGCTGATACTGGTTTATCAGAACAATGCACTGATTACAACTCAAATACTATTTCCCAGTATTTGTATTATAAATTTATATTTTAATAAATATATTTAAATTTATAACATTTGAACATCTGAGAAAAATTCCAACCCAGCTCTCCCTCCTCCCCAAATAGAAGATAAGAGGAAAATTGGGCCTCTCCTATGGATATGATATAACCTTGCCCATTTTCCACTATTATCTCATCCTCTGCAGTCCTCCGTCTTTCACCATTCAGTGCTCCCTTAGTCATCCAAAATGTTGGATGCTCTGCAATACACATTTAATACAAAATTATCACACTCCCACTTATGAAAAAGGAGGTAGGAATTAAATTTGTTATTTTGCAAAAATGAACATGAGACATTTATAAGGAACTAGACAGCTTGCAACCTGATGGGTCATCATTTCAGAGATATTTCCTTACCTAAACAGAGAAACAGAATGACCAAGGGCAAAAAAACAGGGAGAGTGGAAGTGACTTCCTGCAGGCTTCTCTATTGCATTTCCATGAGGGAAGCTGGCAGAAAGCAGTAGGAACAGGAGCAACTTCCACCTTTCTGATGGCTTAACAGCAGCTGAAATGTCTCCAGCAGCTGATAGTGGGCCTGGTGTCATGGTTCCGAAGAAGCAGCTTTTCAAAGAACTTTGAGGCTTTATTTACCTTAAAGAATCCTTTTATTGCTACATAGCTTCGGCACATACATAATGAAGCCAAAAACTGAATCCTCCCACCCCCAATCACCCGTAACAAAGCATAACTCACTCCTTCATTTTACAGTCATCAATCACGTTCTCCAATTAGTTTGAAGTGTGAACTTCCCTCCCGTAACTCCTCTGGTTACAGCTGACCTTGGCAATGCTGTACTGAAATATTGTTGTGGTTAACGATCATACTTTCCCACCCGCTATTCTAACAGTCTGACTTTAACTCTAGAAGTGATATGCAGGCTAAATAAAACATGTTTGCTTCTTCATATGGCAAGCAAGAACATCCAATGTTAGCAGTCTTGACACCTGGTCTATTCAGCCTCTGGAGGGATGGAGGGCCAGAGAGGGAACTAATCTAGTCAACTTTTAGGTGGCAACATGGGAGTGCAGCAGCACTGAAGCAACCACAAATTGCTTCAGCTATGGGAATCATGGGTCAAACATTTGAGCACATTCTGTAAGCTAGACCACTTGCGGTACCTTTGTTCAAAAACTGTTGCCCTGTATTGCACTGTTTCACCCAGTTAAAGCTAACAGACACATGAGCTTTAATAGCATATAATTATATTTTGTTCATTCTCATTCAAAGTATGTTGCCTATGCTGTTTGACTGGGCTATCTTTCTTTTTCGTTGATGTTCCACACTAAAAATAGTCTATAACCAAAAAATGATGACCTCTTTAAAGCTTGATATTCATCCAGACTTTGCAGTTCCAGAAAAGAAACAAAAGCTTGTGATCTGAGGGACCACCATTTATGGCTGCAAGTCTTAATTTGGCATGAACTGCTACAACATTTATAGGCATATTCTATTTCTGGGATCTCTAATCTTCTGAAGCTGTTGAGAATATCTGCCATAATAAGAATGTCTTGCCATGGATCCGAGCCTTACCACCCACAAGATGTCCAAGGGAGACCAAACCAATCACAAACTACCAAACCACTAGAATAAGTCAACTCTTGCTCTATCTCAAAGACCAGAGCACTATAATATCTCAAGATTTAAAATGGACATCTAACTTCAAAAATGCAATCAAAAAAGCACAACAAAGAATGTTCTTCCTGCGCCAATTCAGAAAACTTAAGACTGCTCAAGGAGCTGCTGATATAGTTATTGAGTCTGTCATTTGCATCTCTATAACTGTCTGGTTTGGATCTGCAACCAAACAAGACAGACATAGTCTTCCATGAAGTTAGAACTGCAGAAAAAACAACTGCTACCAGCCTGCCTTCCATTGAAGACCTGTATATTGCACGAGCCAGAAAGAGAGCTGTGAAAATATCTACAGACCCCTCACATCCTGGACATAAACTATTTCAACTTCTTCCCTCAAGATGACACTATAGGGCATTGCATACCAGAATGACTAGACATAAGGACAGTTTCCCCCCCTCCCATGCTGTCACTCTGCTTAACAACTAATTCCTATAACACTGTCAAAATACTAAGTAAAGCTGTATTACTATGATACTCATCTTTCCTATTACCTATCCTTATCTTCTTATGACTATAACTTTGCTGCTTGTATCTTACAATTTATATTGTTTTTCCCCCCTAGTATGATTTATGTTGTTTGCTTAGCTAGTACTCTATGACTATCATTAAGTATTGCATCTTATGATTTATGATGAAGTGTTGTATTTCATGATTTATGATGAATGTATTTTCATGTTGTACATGATCATGATTATCACTATTATTTGTATGTACACTGAGAGCTTATGCATCGGAAACAAATTCCTTGTGTGTCTAACCACACTTGGCCAATAAAGAATTCTATTCTATTATAAAGAATTATTTGTTCTTTTTCTGAAGATAACTTTTAAAAAATTACTTTTAAAAGAATGGATAGCAATTGTTTTTATTTTCTAAAATAAATTTTATGAGATGCTTTGAGACCAAGAGGCATTTTTGAAAACACTTTGCTTTGTAACATACCAGCACCTCATTTTTAATATTAAAATATTTTAATCATGTAAAAGAAAGTCTCAAAGGGAGCTGTGCAGATGCATTTGTTAGGCAGTAGAATGTAAGGATCAGATACTTCCTTCAGGATCCTTATCAACAGTATACACATACCAAGTGATACTGCTAACCTACCTATCAGTATAATCCCACTACAAAAGTAAAGGGGAGTATTTAGAATTTTGTCTTATATAGTAGAACTTATTGCTGCCATGTAAGAATATTATAAGCTATTTCTTTGTTTCACATACACAGCTTGGTAAAGTTGTAGTTTATTGAACTCTTTTTCCGTAGAACATTATGATCAAATATAAACATAAACAATTTTCTTTATGGAAGTTTTGGATTAGGTAACGTATGTGTACTTGACAAGTTTAAATGCACTAAGTTAGTAGTAAAAGATCACTTATGAGACTTATGAGGTTTGTTAACATTTTTTCCTCAAATAATGTTATCTGCATGAGCATAAAGAAAAATGTTTGCTTCTTTTTAAGAGGCTATATAAGTGCACTCAACCCAAAAGCAGTTCATTTCAGTTCCTTGCACTGCATGTTTGTTATCTTTGTATCAGTTTTATATTCTCCTAATATTGAAAAAGAAGTATGAATGGCACAAATCAACCTGACTGTACAATAACTCACAGAATCATTTCTAGCTCTTGTGTACTGGATGAAAGATGGAGCCCAAAGGAGCTAAGTGTCCTATAATCATGACAAATTCTTCTGGTATTCCTGCAGATGAAATATATAATGTCACTGGAATTCAAATGTGATTTATTATAAACTAAATCCAGTACTCACATATTATAAAATATTACTTCAAAAGGTAATAGCAATTCCATAGAAAAGAAAAAGTACTGATTCAGCAGAATATAGATATGCATAAATACCATACCACAGAAATTATATTCAGATATTATTAAATGTGTTTACCCCAAAATAAAAATATACTGTAATTGTTAAATTATTCCTTTTGGCAACTCCATAGACTTTTGATTTAATTGCTGTTGTATCTTCATTAGAGGGTTTGTCTATTTCTCTCTTTCTCTGTGTTACTGATATTCTCTTGAATGTCGGTTAGTGGAAGTCACCAACATCTGATAATAAGTTATGGGTACTAAAATCTTAAAGAAATGAATGAAACTACAAGCAAAAAACTGAAAATAAAATTGTAGTCAATGCATTCTGCATTGGCCAATATACAATTATTGTGTATGTGTCTATGTATGTGGGCAAAACAAAAACAACTTCCCCCATACACTGAATCAACCATGATGTTATTTATTTTGGCAGTTGTTGAAACATTGATCTTATAGATGTCATAGGCAGTGAAGGAATTTAAATTAAATTAGCTTTTATTTTAAAATAGGCTTATTGAACAGTGTGTCTTTTATTACAGTGTCATAGATCTATGGCTTAAAAAGCAAATTTGTCCAAGTGGCAATCAGTAGACATACAAATATAATATATCTTGATTTTTCATACAGTTTTTTTATCTTTTTCTTATTTTTTTGTGAGCTGCCCAGAGTCATTGAGAGTAGGGTGGCATATAAGTTTAATATATTATTATTATTATTATTATTATTATTATTATTATTATTATTATTATTAGTAGTAGTAGTAGTAGTAGTAGTAGTATAGAATTTAGAATGGAGACTAATTCTTCCTGGAAAATATGCAAATATGTAGATGTATTTGATAAAAATCCTATTTAAAATTTTCTTAATTTTTTAAAAAGGTTCTTGCTGTTATTAATAATCTAAATGATAACTATATAGACAAATTTTGATTAACAACCATCAGTGCCAAGTATTCAATTGTTTTTATCATCCAATTCAGATTATGAAAAAATAAAATTGGCTACAATAGAACACTAAGTTTAGGGCTTGTGTGTAACAGGCCATGTAGCAAAGTCTGTGTGGTTAGGAATATGTTTGGTTTAGCAGTTAAGAGAATTTTGGTTCAAAGCCAGCTGGTTTTTAATTCAGCTGAATCACTGAAACTTGATGAAATGCCATAAGACAATCTAAAAGAAAGCAGATCCTTCACAATGGAAGAGCTGACGTCACCCTCAAAGCTGCCAAGCCATCAATAACTTGCAGAGCTGATTTTCAAAAGGAAAGATGCAAAGTCGTAACAAATGTGTATATGTACATTTTGAAATATTGTTCCAATGCATATAAGTTCACTTAATTTGAAACATATATTTTGTGAGTCCTTAGTATGGTTAATTTAATGTACCGTACTCATCAGGGAACAGGTTGTCTTTAATTTGATGTTCGGTTTGAAACTCTGACTAAACAGAAGATCAAGAGAATCTGCAAATATATAGATTATTGATCAAGAAAAAGGGATTTCAGTAACAGTTCTGAGTAGCTAACAATTTTCATAAGCTTGATTGCTTCCAGACATTTTAGATTCAATTATAATGCTGACAGGAAAATTGCTAAATTTTGATGTCTTTCAGTTTTTCATTGTTGCAAATAAATGAAATTTAGTTTTTAATTTCTGTACATTTGTGAATTTGAGAATTGTTATCTGACAAGTCCACGTTATAATTTGGATGTATTCTGTTGTATATAATAATAATAACAACAACAACCCCCTGGGGTTGGGGACCCCTGCCCTATACCATTTCAGACAAATGGCTGTCCAGTCTCTTTTTAAAACTTCCAGTGCTGGAGTATTCACAACTTCTGGAGGCAGGTTGTTCCACTGATTAATTGTTCTAACTGTCAGGAAATTTCTCCTTAGTTCTAGGTTGCTTCTCTTTCCATCCATTGCTTCTTGTCCTGCCATCAGGTGCTGTGGAGAATAGCTTGACTACCTCTTCTTTGTGGCAACCCGAGATATTGGAACACTGCTATCATGTCCCCCCTCGTCCTTCTCTTCATTAAACTAGACATACCCAATTCCAGCAACCGTTCTTTATATGTTTTAGCCTCCAGTCCCCTAATCATCTTTGCCATCTTTGAAAAATCATATTTTACAAATATATTTATTTACAATTTTGTCAATGAACAAACTTTTTAAAAATAATTTTCTCTAATATGTTGCATATTAGATTGTGACAAAGATGTGCTATGTGCAGAAACTGAGTTATTTTCAGCTTTTGATACTCATGGTAGTATATAACTCTGAAGTGTCCTATTCTAGCTCCTTTATCTTTGATATTTTGCTGCTGCATTATTCATTAATAATGCACTGTGTTGCATTTATTGCTGTAAGCTACTGTGGATGCAACTGCTGGAAAACCAAGTTCTTATTTCTGAGTTGCAATCTTATGTATATCATCTGGATGAGAACAATTTCTACTGAATTCCAAGTAACTTAATTCTGAACAGACATACACAGAATTATAGTGTAGGTGTGTGAAATTCTTAAATGTGTTTTATAAGTAATTTGCAATTGGTCAGAATTCCAATATTTTTCATTAAATTTTGCTAGCTTATTAGAACTTTGAGAAAATACAATCCAAATACTGTTAAAATCAAGATAGTTATTAGACAGAAGAACCTCTCTTCACTGTTATTTAGCTATCATTTAAATGTTTGAAGTGGCAAGGAGGCAGCTTTGATTCATCAATTAAATATGTGAATCCTTCCATTTCCAATTTGATTCAGCACTGAGTTCAGTTGTATATTGTAGAATACATCAGGAACAAATATGCAGCTTTCAGTTACCCTAATAAAACAGCTTTCCTCCCACAGTTCTGGATCCTCTACTGCTGGAGATTTTCAAGAAAAGATTGAATATTCATTTGTCCAGGATAGTATAAGCATTGCTGCCTTGGGCAGGGGATTGACTGGAAGACTTCTAAGATCCCTTCTAGCTCTATAATTCTATGATGCGCCTACAAAGGAGCCAGGTGTCTGTTATGTTGTCATTATTTATTAAACATACAAACAGGGAAGAAGGAAATTATCCAAATTTAAATTAGGAGCCAAAGGTGGCTAAAGGAAAATCTGTTCATGATGCAAACTGAATATTACAAATGGATCACTTCAGGTAATATTATAAATGGATGTGTGCTTGTGTGTGTATGTTGGCTGCAAATCACCACAGTTAACATAATGGCCATGTTAACTCTTATATGCCATAACACAACATGGTTCATTTTTGCTTAGTATGTTTCATGAACACAACTGTGGTTTCCAAACAAATGTTTATGGCATACAAAGTGTGAACAGGACCATTATGCTAACCATGGCCATGCATAAATCTTACTAGTTTTAAATATTTAAAACAATACCATAATAAATTGGAACTGAGGAATAATAGAATACTTTTACAGTGGATAACTGTGTTACACTTTACAATGAAACAGCAAAGGATCTTCTGGCACCTTAAAAACTAAGATTAGATTCACAAACAATTATCCAAAAATAAATGTGATAGTCTTGAAGATAACACAAAACGATTGTTTTTACTGTAAAAAACAATACATTGTGAGAAAATACTACATACTAGGCAAGCACTTCAGAAAATAAGCCTGTCATATTAAAAATTGTGCAATTTCTTACATTGTGATTGCTGAAACATGTTGTACAGGATGCTGCATTTTTACATCCATGCTATCGTTTTTATTGTCATTATAAAACTGACATCTCTAAGCTGTTGTTTTGATCGGTGCAGGGGACAGAAATGGGGAAACCCATGTCTTTTTCCTTTTTCTTTTTTGCAGCTTAAAAACAGAGCTTTTTTACTTGAAAAGGACAGAAGCAACCTTCTTCATGTCCTATTACTCATAGTTTTCCCAGGCTATAAAAAATAATGTGTAGAATCATACCAGCCCTTCTTCTGTAACTTGGATATCTGTTTTAAAGGAAAATGTTTGGCAATAAGTGTCTGTAATTCTTTTCAAGGGAAATTATATTGAGCAAATCATCAGTGGTGGATCCTCTAATCTAAACATGTGTTTCAGAAATAATAATTATTCTAGCAATGTTTAAAATTCAATATTTGAAAGATATTTAACCTTTCAGACAAACCATTCCAATTCTCAGCACGCAAACAAAGATAATCATCCCATTTGCATATGTGAATGGGAGTACTTCCAGACAAATGTTTTTGCATCACTTCAAGATTGGCTCCAGTCCTAATTGTTCACATGACGTTATCTGTTGATTTATTCCTGACTCTTAGCTGGTTTATTGGAAATTACAGCAACAATGATTTTTGAATTCGTTTTGGAGAGCTGTCCTGCAATTCTGAAGAACATATGGGTGGTCCATTTTCCATTGCAGGAAATTCTCACCTCACCCTGCTTTGGGGGCTCAAATAAGCCAGTGCACATCAATTCCCCTCCACAGAGCTTCAATACCCTGTCCCTGAAGCTTGTTTTTATATGTATAGTTTAGAATTTATCTTCTTTCACCTCACCTCCTCTAATTCAGTCAACATAGTAATATCCAATCATGGTAATACCCTAACACAGGGGTTCCCAACCGGGGGTGCTCGCACTTCCTGGGGGTGCTCAATGATATTCCAGGGGATGCAAAAACTTGGGTTTTCAAAATTATAGTGTACATGCATAATTCATTGCCATTATTTTGAACTTTTGTAAGGGGTGCAAGAATATATCAGAATCATTCTAAGGGTGCGGGGTATAAAAAAGGTTGGGAGCCACTGCCCTAATAGAAAAATTGCCCATTTGCAAAATTGCAACTATCATGTCACTTTCACAAATTTCAGAAGATTTAAAAGCAGCAATCAACTAGCACCAGACAAACAAGAACACTTTAGTGATTTTTAGTAAATTTATTGATTTTTAACAATCTACTTTTTCTTGCATAAGCTCTCTTCATTGAAACCTCTCAAATGCTTTCGCAAAATACAAACAAATCTAGGAAAGGAAGGTAAAAATCTTAATTTGATTCCTGGTAGCTTCATGGACCCACTCATGTTGCTTTCTCAACAACAACACAAAAGGGTTTGGCACTACCTTTTTCCAAAATGTTTTATCAATTTCCCAAGATTGTCTACCACTCTGGTATTTCCTGGTGGTCTCCCCCAAAATTATTATCCAGTGTGATTCTGCTTAGTTTTTTTTTAATATAGAATGTTTTAACATTTGGTGGCCCTACAAGCAATTTATTTTATTTACTTTTACTATGTTTTACTCCAAGGTCAAGAACATATCAGGAAACAGGTTCGGACTGGAATCCTGGGAATGGTTGAACATCCTAAAACTTCTAGTACAACCTTCTTTTGGCCCGTAACTCTCTAGCCTCAAAAAAAAGAGACTATTACTCTTGTACTCTTGTATCTATGAATACAAATATTTGAATACACAGATACAAATCATCAGAGTCCAGTGCTTTTTAAATAATATTACTTTGCATACCTTTGACTCAACCTAACAGGAAAAAATACAGTGGTGCTTAAAGATTTGTGAACCTTTTTGAATTTTCAATATTTCTGCATGAATATAATCTAAAATGTAAACTGTTCTCCACACAAATCCTAAAATTAGATAAAGATAACCCTGTTAAACAAATGTGTCAAAAACATTAGACTTGTTCATTTATTCATCGAGGAAAATGGCCCTGGAGAAAGGTAAATAATGAAATCCTTTCATAACAATAAGGTAGACTTTGTTTTCAACTGATGGGATGTCTTGGAAGACATGAATATATAGTTTCTGCAGAAATGTTACAGTGGCTTGAAATGCATTCTATTAATCAAAATTAAAGTAGTGGGAGTATTTTTTCCAATTATCTCTATCCAGAAATGCTTAATAGGAATATCTTGGAATAAATGTACTGAAAAAGTGTCACCAGTTTGAGCACAGCTGAATAAACGGTAAGAACAAATATTAGCACACCTAATCATCATATCCACCAGCTCTGAGCTCCCTATCTTCCATAACAGAGTGCATACTCAAGTTGCTCCTATAATGGGAAACAGCCATTCTATGCCAATAGGTTTTGTTTTTGTTTTAATTGTGGCTAATATCTAAATATTTAATATCTAAAAGAGCCAGGTGGTTAAAACACCAGGCTAAAAACCACGAGTCTGTTAGTTCTAGTCCTGCTGCCTTAGACACAAATCTCCGAGTCCTAGCAAGACAGCAATGACAAACCACTTCCAAAGATGCCAAGAAAACAGCAGTGATTACTCCAGTTGCCAAGAGTCAAGAATGACTCAAAATCACACACACATAAAATCTGAGTAACTAGCAGTCACAGCGAGAACAGAAAATTGAGAAAATTTAAATCAAATCCCCACTCAAATATGAAACTCACTGGATAACCAGCCACTTTTTCTCAGTCTTCATTCATAGTATCACACTGTGAAAAATGTGGTAGATGGGTAAGATAAGATAACCTTTATTGTCATTTTTTTACTGTGGGCACAACGCCACACATCAAAAATGAAATTTAGTTGCCCGCACTCAAAAGTGAAACACATACATGACACACACCTAAACATACTATGAACAACATATGTACAGACCCACATCCCTATATATACGTAACAAATAAATATTAAATACTGACCATCTTGAATATATAACGGAAGGAGGAAGCTTGAGAGTTCACAAGTGAACCACATACACTTCATTGAGCATCTAGAGGATAGCTGAAATAAATGCAATTACTAATAACTAAATCACCTCTTCTAGTTTAGGAACATCTTAATCCCAGAGGTATGTGTTTGCTGTAAAAGTCAGATGTGAATAAAATGTACTTTATATACATAGGTATAAGTAGCCATAGCACCAAAAAGTGATTCTGGAATCATCAAATCTGACTTATATTAGGCACTACATAAAGAACCCACAATGACCTCCAACTTATTAATCAGCTACAAAGGAGGTCCTTTATCTAAATTTACTATTCTCTGCAAAGTAGCTATGTTCAAAGAACTAATGTTCAAGATGTGTAGAAAAACTGACATTCCATATGGCCCACATACTGAAAGCTGCTTCATTGTCAACATAGATCAATATGCCTTATTACAATATATATACAATTGTTCAGGACTGGATGCACTTTACGTGAGATAATTCTGGCTCCCCGAACAGCACTTACGTGTCCATCCACCATTAAAATAACAAATTAAAAAATGGTTCATCCATGCTCACTAAATCTTGGGATTTAGTCTCTCTTTTATAATCCTATATAAGGTCTCATAATACTGTATATTGAGAATGCCCAAATCCCACAAAATTGCAAAATTTACTGAGAACCTCAAAATCTCATGTAAGAACTCAGTGAGATCATAAAAATCTAGGAATATCTGACAATCTTACTAAATACTGCATGTGATTTACATGCTGAAATTGCAAGTAAGACCATGTTGGTCAGAGTTTAGGTGTGGAAATCCTATACATGCCACCTTTAGTTACAGATACTAGAAACAAAATAGGTATGTTTGGAGAAAACTAAAACCTTAATTCATCTGGCAGCTGCCTTTATCTCCCCCAGAGCAACTGCTTTTCTTCATAACAAATGATTTTTGGGGCTTTGTGGACTATCTGGAATATACAGAATTCAAAGCAACTGTTTTATACAGTACATGGCTCCCTGGTTATATACAGCACATTAACTAGCTCACCTAATACTTCATAAAACTTTTTAGACTTCCAGAAAGACCACAGAAGCCACCATATACAACAGTCCTGATTCTGCCTCCCAACCTTTCTTTCTTGCACTTCCAGTCAGGGTTGCCACTGACTCACCTTTGTGCATCACGTGGCAGCTGTGGCTTCCCAGTATTTCATTCTCCTTTTCTTCTATAGCGCATGTGCACAAAGTAGCAACTGGATGGGCTGCTTCCTCTATCATTACTACCATTTGGCACCCTCCATGTCATGGAGCCTTTGTGGAATGCACAACTTGCACACCTGCTTGTGGTGGCTCTGCTTTCAATTTTGTAGAAATGGGAGATTTAAAAAAAGCAGCATAAACCCACAATCCTGCAGAGAGGCTGTCCTCTGTAGTTTTGGATACCATTTTCTTATTACATGGTAATTTCATTAAGAAATCTGCAGAGAATGTAAAAGTGACATGTTCCAATGAAAAGTCTCTTAAAATCATTCCCATATTGAAAAGCTTAGTGTCTGGCAAAAAAACCCCAAAACCTGGAGAGAGTTTTGGAATAGACAGTGTTTACTGGAAAAGAGATCTGGTGGAATCTCCAAATCATATTGTTACAATGCAAAAGCAACCAGAGTACTTGGAACTTCAGAGATAGAAATCGGCTCAGACTTCCCACCGAGCTTCCCCCACCCCTTTTCTAAGAGGTCAACAAAGAAATTTGATTGCATTATGAAAGAGCCCATGTATCTATCAGATAAAAAAACAACACATTAGAACAAAACCACTACATTTTATTTCATTTTTGGGCATTACAGGCCATCCCAATCTGTTACAATTCTAGCATGTAGAAGGGCAGCGTATAGAATACAAAATAAAACCAAACGTTTTAAAAAAGGAATTACATCATTAAAATAAAGTCCTACCATTCATAGCACCACAACATCACACAAGGCGTTCATCGCTCACTCTGACCCAGCCTGACGATACAGCAAGGTTTTAAGGGCTAGGTTAAATAGGGCTGGAGGAGATGGTTATACCTTTGGCCTGAACTGTGTACAGGTAGTCCTTGACTTATGACCACAATTGAGCCCAAAATTTCTGTGGTTAAATGAGACATTTGTTAAGTGAATTTTGCCCCATTTTACAACCTTTCTTGCCTCAATTGTTAAGTGAATCACTGCAGTTGATAAGTTAGTAACCCGGTTGTTAAGTGAATGTAGCCTCCCCATTGATTTTGCTTGTCAGAAGGTCGCAAAAAGAGATCACATGAACCCAGGACATTGCAATTGTCATAAATATGACAAGAGTCTGAATTTTTATCACTTCACCATAGGGTTGCTGGAATGGTCGTAAATGTAAAAAACAGTCATCAGTCACTTTTTTCAGTGCTGTTGTAACTTTGAACAGTCACTAAACAAACTGTTGTGAGTTGAGAACTATCTGTATCTGGGACATCAACAGTAGCTCCACACTGTGAACTACATTTACATCTGAGTAACTTAAGTGCACTAGATAGGACAATAATTTCTGGGAATGATTTAGAGTGGCTACGTAGATGCAATCACTGTAATAGTTTTATGACAAAGAGGTGGAATAGTTCATACCCAGCCTTACTTACATGTTCTTCCCAGTGGAGGGGAACAGAATAGCAGAGTTGGAAGGGACCTTGGAAGTCTTCAACATCCTGCTCAAGCAGGAGACCCCATACCACTCTGGACAAATGGCTGTCCAATTTCTTCTTTAAAACCTCCAGTGATGGAGCACCCACAAATTCTGGAAGCAAGTCGTTCCACTGATTAATTGTTCTCACTTTCAGGGGAAATCCTCATTTGGTCTTCAGGATGATTCATGTAACACTCATACCTGGAAACATGTTCTACTAAACTAAGCAGCACTCATTTTAATACATCTACATAGATTTGTAAAAAGATCCAGCAATTAATGTCAAACTTACATGGAGATGAATCCACGAAAATTGGATCTATGTTATGAAGTAGCTCCTTTCTGGGTGATGGTTTTCCTTCACTGAAACAAAATTTATTATAAAAAGATTCAATCTCCTTCCATAGTTCAATAGAATCTCATTCCTCCCACTTTAATGTTTCCTTTTGTGTACCATTGAAGAAATAAAGGAATTTTTGTTAACCAATTACATTTGCAAAGTTGTTCCAAAATAAGTTTAAAATAGTGGATGCCCCTTTCATTGCATTGGGAAAACTTTATCTACTTTATTTATGTTTTAGGGAGTATATCTGGTTTTCCTTATATGAAATGAAAATCAAAGAGATTTGCATTAATCTCTTGTAATACAATAAGCCAATTGCCAAATCAAGAAATTAAAAAAGCAGTCCTGATTCATATCTCACACTAAGTCATAGTGTGAGATTTAAACATGGCTTGTTCAATAAGATAAAATAACTACTGCGCCACCAGAGCTGTGCTGCACAGTGGTCAGAATGCAGTATTGTAGGCTAATTCTGAGGACTGCCAGCAGTTCAGTCCTGACTGGCTCAAGGTTGACTCAGCCTTCCATCCTTCCCAGGTCAGTAAAATGAGAACCCAAATTGTTGGGGGAAATATGCCGAATCTGTAAACTGCTTAGAGAGTGCTATAAAGCATATGAAGCGGTATATAAATCTAAGTGCTATTGCTATATTAGCATTTTGAGTTAAACCCTATTCATTATTTATAAACCACAATGGCTAGCTTCCTATAGAACGATAATCTAAAATAGGAAACTGTTAATGCAGTACATCAATTCATTTAGGAGACCTACAAGACGAAATTAAAAATGCTACACCATAAAACCAACAAACCAACACTCGGCTTTATATTTAAAAGCTGTTTTCTAAATAGTTCAAGGGAGAATCTTAGAAGACCTTTTCTGGGAAAAAGTTCCAAAGTTCCTGTGCCACTTACTGAAAATGTCTTATCTGTGTTTTGCCTTACAGACTGGAGCTCTCTTTCTGAATCTCAATACACAGGGCTAATCATACAAAAGAGGTTCCAGAAGGTACCTAATGTATTCTTGTTCTCTCTCCCTCTGCCAAAGACTGCTGGAGAGAGTGTGTCACGAGACTGTGGCTCAGCATATGTGAGATTTAGTTTTACAGTACTCAGTTTACACAACATTGGTTGCTATGGTGTAATTTTATTTAGACAGCCTTGTCAGATCAGAATTTTTGTTGGTCCACTGCACTTAGAAAAGTTCAGGGACACCAACTGCCAGAGAATGTCCAATCATTCATAAAGTATCATCCTTGTTTCATATACTCAGTACCTAAAAACGTCCCCAGAGATGCTTGTCTGACTAAAGAGAATAACAAAAACCTTACCCTGGGGCAGGCAAAATAGTTTAAATAGCTCTAATAGAAAGCTGTTGTAAGTAACTGATGCATGACAGAATCAAGCAGGAAGGAGAGTGTGGTCAATTTCATGTACTTGGCCTTAATGCAAAACTGTAAAGGCAACAGATTTTTTTTCCCATGGAGGGAAATTATCTCCCAATAATCCCATAGTCAAAATACATCTATCATATGTTAAAAACCACCTATTAAAAGCCAGCCATTATATTTCTCAGCGTGAAGTTTCTGCTGAAACAATGTTAGCACCGCAAGTCATTTCATGCTGCTGATACTTATTAAGCAATTATCATCTCTCCACATTTACTTCACAATTCTGAAAACCAGTTACTTTTCTACTATGACAAAATTAATCGGGTTACATTTTTAAAACTTCTCAGGGGAAATCTGTTTCTCCTACAAAGTGCTGTAAGAAATAATGTAGAAGTGAATACTTTTTCATCATCATTATCTTCATCATGTCATTTTCAAGATACTTTGTTTTCCCCACGATTGCTGTTTAAAAGTGCTGATGAACAGATAACATGGAACTCCCCTCCATGTCCCAATTTTGTTCAAAATCTCTTTTTTTGCTTTAACAACATATTAATATTTTCAGAGTTGAACAAACTTTTTAACCAATTTATTATTATTATAATAATATATATTTTAGAAGCATACTTTGCTTCTTGGGCTTCATCAAATTCTGTTTCAAGCAAGTTACCTGAGTGTTTTCCAGACATCAAAGCCATCTAAAGGCTTTGTGCCATTGGTATATCCTCCAGCAAGCTTCACCAAAGTTGGCAACCAATCAGAAATGTGGATCAGGTCATGGCTTTCGACTCCTTTCCATTTCAGTAAAGGACTGGCAACAAATCCAACTCCTCTCACTCCTCCTTCCCATAAGGTCCACTTTCTTCCTCTTAAGGGCCAGTTGTTTCCACCTCCCAGAGTTTGGCCTCCATTATCTGAAATAATTTAACAACATATGCGACTGAGCCTTAAAACATTTTCTCATATACTGGACATTTATGTAATATTTTATGTGTGCAGCAGAAGATTGGACTTGACAGCCAACTTGCTCCATCTCATTCTATGATTCAATGCTTCATCTCATTCAATGATTCAATTCCTCAGCACGCTGGCTGAGGAATTCTGGGAGTTGAAGTCCACAAGTCATAAAAGGGCCAGATTTGAAGACCCCTGATGTAAACTAAAGGGACTAATCGTCTGACTGAATAAGGGCTGTGTTCCCTGTGTGGCAACTATTGGCACCAGTTTGTTGATGGACACCTCTCTACCATGCCCATCAACTTTCAAGTTTCACTTCTATTCCAGGTTTACATTCTTTTAATTTAAAACAAAAATTAAACACAAGAATTATGTTTCAGTCTAGACTCAAAACCACTTAAAATTAATTGTTCTGTTCTGGAGGTTAGATTGGCCCCATTCCTGTTAGCCTGTTATAAGGCCTTAAAAACATAGTTGTGTCATTAAGCCTGTAGAACTGGATGTGTGGCAGAACTTGTGTAGTATTTATGTTGATGTATTAGTTGTTTTTTAATCTCTGCTGCTGCTGATGTGTATACTGTTTTATTGCTAATTTTTTATGATGTTTTAAGTTGTTAGCCACCAAGAGTCATGAAATTGAAATATGCAGAAATATAAATTATAAATACATAATATTCAGTCCACATATGCAAGCCAGCTTCATTAAGATTTATATTGTTCCCTTTTTCCTTAGCTTTAGGAACGCACAATGCATCCATTATTTCCTTCGTTTCATACATTAACTAATGCTTTTATCATTTGTTCCTCTTATTTTCCATGTCACAATACTCTCCATATGTTGTGGTTCCCAACAGATGAGCCTGCAAAGCTTTGGTCAATTGAGGTTTGCACAAAATGGTTTTTAGTAAGTTAAATGGGAAAAGATTCTAAGGTAATAGCTTTAGTAGTACTCATGTCATATGCCCATATTCTCTGCTGATGCTAAGGATACAATGCCAGTCAGTTCTAGCGTGTTTTCGTCATTTTATCACCCAAACAATCTCAGAAATGTTTATGCAAGCTACAGTCTTAAATCTAAAGATTATCTTGCAAGCCAATCTCCTATTGTTTTTATCTCATCAACTGGAGACGTATGCACAAATCAAACATCATATTTACATATCAATAGATACAAATATCATGATAAATGATAAATATCCAATAATCTGGTCAAGGTCAGGTACTTTGAAAATTGTAAACAGGCATTTCATCTAACCAACTGGCCATCATTGCAATTTGCTTGTTTGTGTAGCACTAAGCCATAATTTGCTTAATTTGCTGAATAAACCACATTAGACTGGGTTTACAAACTATTTTAAGAAATCCTCATGGTCTGCAAGCCATTATGGTGGGATTTCTAAATAATGCTATAAACCAAGTTATGCACTAGTTCAGTGTAGCAGCAATTCAAGCCTGTTAAGTATGAAATTTGCTGAGTTTGGTATGACCCAAATAAGTCTTTCCCCAGGGCTTACTCTATTTACAATGCCATGTTGAATGTGTGATAATTAAAACTGTGGGGTGAATACCTACAGATTTTGGTTGCATGTGGCAATTTCAGAATTTCTGTTTCAATACAGAACCAAGGAGCCTTTTATTTTAATATGCAGTAACAGAAGTAATGAAAATCATTCCTTCTTTGGCTATTACAGGAATAAGAATTGCTGATGCATTCGCTCTGTCAGCTGAGTATAATTCAGTACAAACTATGTGCACACGATGTACTGAGGAACACTGGATGAATAATAATCACACTGGTTTGGAGAGCCAACTTTCACAGTTGGGATGACTGCTATTGCAAGCTTACTGTACTTTCTGAAATTATTGAGAAACAACTTGTAAATCTTTCAAGCAGAAAGTCTCCTCTAAAATATTTCTAAATATTATCCTGTGATGGAAAGGCAGTGGCTTAATATGAGAGAAAAATTATATTCACGTCTTAATCTTAAACACATTAGCTGATACAAATATCCACTGATGACATGTGAAATAACCAGCAACTTTCATATTCACTCTATATTAGTTTTGTGTAAAAGGAAAAAAAAGTTTCTGTGGGCAACTTTTCTCATGTCACGTTCTTCTGCACAGTGCATGAATGAGGCAAATTTATTTATTTGATTAATTTATATAGCTGCTCTACATATATAACTCCTTTCTGAGCATAGAAGTACATGCCAACCAAATTTTTGGAAGGAAGATCCACTGATTTCAATGGAATTTACTATCTTATGTTTATTTAGGAATGGAGCCAAAGTCTTGTATTTGTTGCCAAAGCCTTGTATCTATTGAATGAATACTCAAATGCTGCAAAATTGTGTCTGGGGTGTTTATATATATATATATATATAGGCACTGAAGGAAGTTTATCTTAAATACGCTGTTTGGGCATTCCCCAAAGCCTTTTGAAACATTATGTTCTTTTAGAACAGGATTTACTCATCTGATTTTTTTAAAAACTTAAGGATCTAATTGAGATGTATATTTATAACATCTTCAAAAGGTCCAAGGAGGAAATGAGGCCACTTTTATATACTTTTGCAGATGTTGGGTAGGAACTTCAAACAAACAAAGAAACCTCATTATCTTACACTCATAGCAACCTGATTGGAGGGGGGAGGAGGGACTAAACACAATTGAAAAGTCAGCTGAAGAGATACAATTTTTGTCAAGGTCTTGGAACCTCTTTTGCTGTAACAGTTCTAACAACTATGCCTTTCCCATTTGTAGATGAATGTCAGTATTGCTGCTTTCATTTTACACATGAGAAAGTAGGCATGGTAGGTGGGCTAAAATGTCAAGCTGGTGGCCACAACTGCATATCTGAAGCCCTGTCCCATTTTATGTACATCATATGCATAACACAGGTTAAAAAAAGTCCAATCATAGCCACCAGATTGATTTCCTCTGAGAAGACTTAAGGTTTAGCATTAAGATATGCAACAGAAGACTCACTTCCAATTGAGGCCAAACAGGCCCTTCAGGAAATGAGTCTTGATTCCTAGCAAGGTACCACTGCAGGACAGCAGTTCCTTTAAAATATATATACAAATAAAAACTGAACCCCACTTTCTATTTCTTCCATCCAAATATACTTTGGTCTGGTAAGGCTTGGCAAGGTGGAGGGAGATGGAGAAGGGACCATCTCTATGGCTGCACTTTTAGAGATTGGGAATGGCTAAAGCCCCTCTCCCCAATTTACTTGAGGTGGCAGGCTGGGGCTGCACATTGTCGCCTATCGGACACAAAATAAACAAAGCAATCTGGAGCTAATTCGAGCAGGATCAGGATATGGCTGGAAAGGCCTTACAGGGGGGAGAATGGAGAGAGAAAGGGGGGAGGAGGCGCAGGGGGCAAACAATGGCTCTGTGAAGCTGAACAGCAGCTTGGACAGGAAGGCTCTGCAGACAGGCTGGCAGACAGCTGTCAGCCATTCCAACAACATTTCCTGCAGCCAATGAAAACTGGCCAGCATCTAACCTCCCGAGCCAGCTCAGGAACACCAACAAAGGATTAAACATTTCAGCATTAGCGGCCTGCGTGTCACGGACATAATTCAGTGTCAGGGATATTCTTACTGCACGTGGCTTCTTTTTCCCCTTCCTCTCCTTGCCCTCCCCCATTCACAAATAAAGAGCAGCTGCAATTAAAGTACCATATCTGCAAAACACAGGCCCAAAGCCAATACACTGGCTTTATTTACTGTGAATTGCAACTGAGTTCAGGCAGTCAGACATATAGTATGTACATCTGTTTTGCAAATCAGTCCTTTCCCTAGAGTGACATGTATTTTCAACCATTAAAGAGGCAATAACACCAGACCAAAAAAAAATAATTAAAACTTTGCATCTAAATGTTTTAAAACAGACCTAAGAATTATTCTAAAAGAAATAATTCACATCTAAATATTGAGAATACTTATTATATATATGACTTCAAATAATATATAATGCTGATAAGCACTTTGGACTTCTAAACATTACAAAAATTACTTCTCAATCAAATAGTAATCTGTCCATCTATCTTTTTCCCTGTTAAAGCTAAATGAAGAGCCAGTTTGGTGTAGTGGTTAAGGCTCCTGGCTAGAAAATGGGAAACCAGGAGTCCTGCTTAGGCACAATGCCAGATGGATGATTTTGGGCCAGTCACTTTCTCTCAGCCCAAGGAAAGGTCAATGGCAAACAACTTTAAAAAAAAAAAAAAACTTTGCCAAGAAATCTGTGGGGACTTATCCAGACAGACCGAGAATTGGACATGAGTGAACGGAAGGAAAACAAAACAAACTAAATTGGTCATATTGCGTTTCTGTCTTTTAAAAAATAGCCTAAGTACATCTTTTCCATGCACATCTGCACTACTCTTAAGAAACGGATAGTCATTTCCATATATTCAGAAAGAAATTAACAGCAAGTTCTACAGATGTTATATAATAATAGACTGATTTAAGATATAGATTCAGTGGCAAACTATATTATCACGTCTCTGATTTCATAAAGAACTAAATTTCAAAAAAATAATGTCTTCGGGTTGTTCCAAAGAATTTATATGTATTTACCTTGAAATAAGAAGCAAAAATAATCAAAATTTCTATAGTTTGGCTTAGCTGAGGGTCAGATATGACCTTAATAACCTCTGATACAAATTCTACTAAATATTCACAAATTATCTGAAACAGATTTAGCAGAGCAGAGTTCTCACTGACCCTTTAGTTTCTCAAGGCCCATCTTCAAATATTGCCAGATATTTATTTTCATATGGGCTAAGTCCCAAAGGTGCTTTTTCAAGAGGCAACTCGACTTTCTTGTTTTTCTTTGAAGACATTTCGCTTCTTATCCAAGAAGCTTCTTCAGCTCTGACTGGATGGTGGGGAATGGAAGGATTCCTTGCAGACAGCTGGTCATTTGCATTCTTTTAGAGACTCCTTGAGGCCACTTGGAGGTTAATCTATGTCCTCAAAGTCACCTGAGTGGTGAAAATGGGTGTGGAGCCTTCTTGGAACTGCTGAAAGGAATGTGTTGTAGACTGGAGATAGAAGATGTCGTATCCCTCCCCCTTTATTGAGAGAGGCTTGTTCAATTTTCAGTTCCAGTTGCCTCTTGAAAAAGCACCTTTTGGATGACTGAGAATCTCCATAGACATGGGGGCTAAGGTCTTACATGCCTACTTTTTTCCCAAGTAAAGCAGATTTAATTTTGCTTTTTTAAAATTATGCTTACTATGTCATGTACTTCGGCTTTTTCTGATTTTCAAGAATTCCCCATTTGGTTCAGAGTTTTACAACAAAGAAGCAAACAGACTTTGTCTCTAGATCTCTTTTCCCTAACATTTTTTCTTAACAGCTATTGCAGAATATAGCACAAAGGCACTAGGGACAATACTAGGAGGACTTTCAGAATAATTTAGCGACATACAAAAAAGTATCGGTACCCATGGAAATAACATTCTCTTCCTCTCATCTATCTTTATAACGTAAATATTTTTAAGTACCCTCTTAAGCGGATTTTCAGCTGACTCTTTCCTGACTTAGAAACCAAGAGCCATACAAGAACTTTCCCTAATCTGATGGTCTCCAGATGTACTGTGCGTGTATCATGCAGAATTCCCAGGCAATATAGCCAAAATTGGGTCTCCAAGCACCTGATGCATTTAAACCTGGAAGTGGCTGCTAATAATGAGGCTATTTCCATCCTTGTGAGTTTGGACATCTGTTTCCCACATTATTATTAAAGTCCCAGACATAATATAGGAAGGTACAGAGGAAAATAATGCAAAAGGAGATAAAACAAGATTTAACAGAGGGGTTATGAAAAGTAAAGCAACAGCAGAATGGGAAGGAATTGATTCAGACATAATAGGATCAGGACCCTGAGTAGGAAACTTATGAGATTCACTAAAACTATTTTTAATTCAGAATGAATAAATTAAAAATCTTCTGTCAATGATCTAAATGCACATTAGGGAGAAGGTACTTTTTAGATACGGTACGCTCCCACAGAGTGGGCCTCCTCAGGGTGCCGTCGGCCAAGCAATGTCGGCTGGCGACCCCCAGGGGGAGGGCCTTCTCTGTGGGTGCCCCTACCCTCTGGAACGAACTACCCCCCGAGATCCGGATGATTCCGGATCTTCTTGCTTTCCGTCGCGCCCTCAAGACATGGCTCTTCCAGCAAGCGGACCTGAC